>NW_006799027.1:1973004-1983426 GCF_000442215.2 Lipotes vexillifer | reverse complement strand
GTAGCTCCAGAAGAAGAGATATTTGGCCCCTTGACCCTTAAGAATAATGGGTGTAGGGCTTCCCTGGTGGCACAGTGGTTAAGAATCTGCCTGCCAACACAGGGGACACAGGTTCGAGCCCTGGTCTGGGAAGATCTCACATGCCATGGAGCAACTAAGCCTGTGCACCACGACTACTGAGCCTGCGCTCTAGAGCCCGCAAGCCACAACTACTGAGCCCGTGTGCCACAACTACTGAAACCTATGTGCCTAGAGCCTGTGCTCCACAACAAGACAAGCCACTGCAATGAGAAGCCTGCACACCACAACAGAGAGTAGCCCCCACTCACTGCGACTAGAGAAAGCCTGTGTGCAGCAACAAAGACCCAACGCAGCCAAAAATAAATAAATAAAATAAGTAAATTAAAAAAAAAAGAATAATGGGTGTAGAATCCCTCAAGGGAGAATGAGATCGGCTGGGACCTAGGGTCACCTACCAGGACACTTGCACCTGGACAGCGCCTCCTTGAACAACAGGAAGCTGGCAACCATAAACGGACCAAGAGGTAAAGCTTCCTTAAGCAAAGGGTTGCTGAAGGCCGTGAATCAACCACAAGTGATTAAAAACAACCTCATGCCTGTGCAGTAGGGGCGATGTTGACCACTACACAACCTTCCTGGTGGCAGTAACAAGCAAGTCTGCCATTTTGAGGTGCCGGCACAGAAAGTGGGAAACTGCACATGATCTCTGTATATGGCACTGCCAAGAAGGATGGACAAACTGCCTAAGCCATGCCCCCTGCCTGGCCTGCAGATCCACCCCCACTGTCACCCCATCAAAGGACCCAGGGAGCTCTTTGTGAAGGAGTGGGCAAGGACACCTGGTGCTTGCTTTCACTTCCTTATGCTGCAGCACAAGCCCCCATAAAGCCATGTCTGAAATTCTCATCTGGCCTCTTGTCAATTTCTATTGATTAGAGTCCAAGGGTGCAGGTTGGTAACACTTGGAATATAAATGATAGCAAAATGCTGATACTGAGGAGATGAGGAAGGAAAGTTCTAAAGAACTGCAGCCCCAAAGAGGTGGGTAGGTAGCAAGAAGATGAAATGATTCTCTTTATTAAGGCAGTTCTGACCCTTTTGCTTCCCAGGAAAGCTTGTAACATAATTGTAAGTCAGTGAATATTCAGATTTTCAGGGCTACAGTGCATGGGTAAGATGGCTGAAAATTGGGAGGGGGTTACCGTATTGTCTGTTCTGATTGCTGTTTTGTCATTTGAGTGTCATATGAAAGGAAGCATCCAGTCATTACCATACGTGTGCAGCATATCCATGCAGGCACATTAAATTTTTATTTAATCATAACAATTATAATATTAATGATACGGTTTGAAGGGCTTACAAGGATACACAGAATGGCACTTAGGAGACAGCATGACTGTCTGCAAGCTTCTCGTGCTGACAGGTCATTGGCAGAACTAGATGGCAGTGTTAACTGAGAAAAGCATCTGGAGGAGGGGGCAGGGTAGCCACAGACTGTTGCCAAAGGATGGATAGCTACTGGTCTGCAGGGACTTTTCTGCACTCCCCCCCCCCTTTGATGTTCCCACCTTATTCCCCTTAGGAATGCACCTGTTGGGCTTATTCAGGAATATGACTTCTGGTCAGCATGCCTGGAGAAGAAAGATAAGTAGGAAAGCCTTCCCAGTAATTTACCAGGGTGTCAGCCCCACCCCACCCCTGCCAAAACACATGCACACACGTCAAAATCCTCCAGGCAGAGATGCCTCCTGCTTGACACACAGTGACACTTTAGGAAAGGCTGCAGAAGTAGTGAGATGCCAAGATGGTAATGAAACGTGTCATTTCTTGAACACCCGCCGGATACTAATTTTTTTTCACAAGTAAGCCCACCCTATTATTCCCCATTTTACAAATAAAGACACTTGAATTCTGATAATTAAACCTGTGGAAGGTCAGACTACTGAGAAATGGCCTAAGTGGGGATCTAGTCCATGAGGTCCCCTCTTAGCTGCGTCCACCCCACCCCCCTCCTGCCCCTGCTCCAGGAATCACGGAACCAGAGGAGAGCAGGGGAGCAGACTGGAATAATGAGGGAAGGAATCTGCAGACGTTTTGAGTAGAAAGCGACTCACTCTAGTGAGTCTGGCTTGTCTTCTTTCTTTTTGAAGGAGTTTGGGAGTGACTGCTTAGGACTAGTTCTAGACTTGAAGAGAGGGGAGCCTTGTTATTTCTGTGGGTCCAGCCCTCCCGGCCAACGGCAGCAAGGTTGAAGAGAAGCATTATTCAGAAAAAACTTGTGCCTTTAGCCACAGTATCTACCATGATGTATTACTTGGGATTCTGAATGCAGGGACGCTTCCTCAGTATGGATCTAGCCCAGGTTTGGGGCTGGATGGGGAGAGGGAAGGTGAGCACTGCGGCCTGAGACCCCGTCCTCGAACACTCAGCCTTAGAAAACATCCAGCTGGATCGCCTCAATCACACCCTGCTCTTCGAGCAGAAAGAAGCATTGGGGAATTATGTTTCTTCATCTCCTCCATAATCGCTCTCTAAGGTTTTGGTTGTTGTAGAGAGGTGCATTTGGAACTCGGGTGAATAGCTAAGTCAGTGCTCTTCAAACATTTTAGCTATGGCAGCTTTTTTTTTTAACAAGGTTTTGAAAGGAATCACAGTATTTAAAACATTAGCAATATCACTATTAGCTTAAACAATTTATAAATATCTACTTATAAAAACAAATCATTGAGAATAGGCTAGCTTGATTGAATCAGGGAGAGCGTAATTACAGTCTCTTCAGCCATACTCATATCCCTGAAATATGAACCAATCACTTGCACAACTCCCTGAATCACCTCCTAGAAGACAGAAAACACTGAGCCAAGTTAACTCAGGAAATGGACCTTTGGTCAAAAGAAGGAAAATGGCTAAAAGCTCGGACCAAATACCTGCTCAGACTATATCTGCTCTTTCTTTATCATCTGGTCGCCAGTTTCCTGTGTCAGTCACTGACATTTGTAAGGCAGATGTGGAGTAACCAAGACCCTTTGTTGTGGTACCAGTGCTCTTCCTGTCACCTTCTTATTCTCCAATGACCCCCCCCAAAATTAGGCCCCCAGAATACTCAGTGGTAACCAGCTACAGGGAAGTATTGACTCTGATAGCAACTTGACTTTGACCAACATAAGTGATTCATTTATCAATAGAACATTTCTTGTACATACCAAGCCAGGGACCTTGGGGATGCAAAAATGGATAAAATATAGCTCTCACCCTAGAGAAACTCATAGTCCAGTAAGGTAAACAGTCAAAAGAACAGGTTTAGAACATGTCAAGTGATTACAGTCACTTGGTAAAATCTGAATACTTTTATTGCATGTGGATACGCCTAAATTCCACTATGAGAGATTTATTCCTATGAAGTAAAGAATTATATCCAGAGATCCTGTCAGAGTGAAAACTCCCATAAGCAATCAAAGATGGCTAGTAGACTGAAAAACTAATGCCAAGCCTTTTGGACCAGAAATATCTGCCAGATTCTGAGGTCATGCTCCCACTCAGCAGAGAAGAATGCTGCAGTGAGGAAAGGAGAGGGAGAAGACAGCACCGTGCCACATAGTGCCTATCCATGAGCAAAACCTGTGTTTATGGGATAAATAATGAAGCAGGGACAGCCATAGTCTCTGGGTATCTGGACGAAGGCCCACGTGGGAACTGATTTATCTATCTTCCTCACCACTGAAAATTCATCTGTCCCCAGGCTAACCAGCCTTGAGTCCAGTCTCTCTCTTGCCAAACTATCTTCTTTATCCCTCCTACTCACCAAGAGTAAAAATGGTAAGAGTATGTGTGATCTCTGAGAATTAGGATGTCCTCTGGACAAGGCAGATTCCAGCACCTCACAAAGTCAGGCATAGGTCAAGTTGGGAGAGGCTGCATCCCTACCCAGCGTCCATTCTCCCGTCTCCCTTAGTACAGGGCCCTTCACCTTGTGAGGAACACAGTCTGCCCAACTCAGAGCTCACAGCTGGCCACGCGACCAAGTCCAGCCAAAGATGTGAGTGGAATCTTCCAGGCAAGTGCTCTGAAAAGGCTCCCTCCTTTTTTCTTTTTGGAATGGGGCTGGAATTCTAGAGCATGCACTTTTAAGTACCAGGTGACCTTAAAGAGGGAAGCCTTGACCTAAGATCATGTCCCTGTGCTCTTTTGCATGAGAGAAACTGTTATATAAGCCACTGTTGGGAAGGAGCCCTGGTTCGGGAAGATCCCACATGCCATGGAGCAACTAAGCCCATGCGCCACAACTAGTGAACCCATGCGCCACAACTACTGAAGCCCGCATGCCTAGAGCCCGTGCTCAAGAATCCACCGCAATGAGAAGCCCGCGCATCGCAACTAGAGAAAGGCTGCGCGCAGCAATGAAGACCCAAGGCAGCCAAAAATAAATAAATAAATAAATAAATTTATTTTTTTTAAAAAAAAGAGATATACTATAAGCCACTTATTTTGAACTCCTAAGTTATATGCAGCTAAACCTAATCCTGATCTGACCAGGATTTGATATTACTCTTTGATTGGAGTTCCATGTATTCATGTTGACAATTTTCACTGATTGGTCCCCAGATAATAAGGGACTCTGACCTAGAACTGTGGGGTAGTCTTATATGCTTGGCTCCCCATAGTAGAATCCTGGTTGGAGTGGCAAGATGCAGTAGGCAGGCTCTGGAGCCAAGGTAGGATTTTGGTGGCAAAGGGAAATCTTTTTTCAGCTGCGCCCTGCAGCTTGTGGGATCTTGGTTCCCTGACCAGGGATTGAACCCGGGCCCAGGCAGTGAAAGTGCTGAGTCCCAACCACTGGACTACCAGGGAATTCCCAGCAAAAGGAACTTATTTCTCTAAAAGGCAGATTAGTCCCCAGAGAAATTAAAAGAATTAAATAGCTGATACATTATTTTAATATAGCACTCTTTCAGCATCCGCAGAACTAGAGCCGAGGGTTCCTGTGAGTAGGAAACTCCATGAATAGACCCTGGTATATATGCTCAAGAGCCACCTGGTCCAGGAAATTGATTCTTTCCCGTTCAAAACCTTTTTTTCTTTCTGGACCTCCCTTCATGACTCCCCTACTAACTACTTGGAAAGGGAGTCTGAAGATCATTCTGTCACTTTGTACTCCTCCCAGCACAGGCCAGGAGGCTCTTTAGTCCCATGTGGCTGGTGTTGGGGTGTTGGCAGGGGATTCACTGACTGTCTTCCAGTAGCCGGGTACTTCCACATACCTTTATCTTGGTTAACTGGCCTCAGTTCAGACCCTGTTCCAACACCGAAAACCCAGCAGCATTTTTTAAAAATTAATTTATTTTTGGCTGCGTTGGGTCTTCATTGCTATGCGCAGGCTTTCTCTAGTTGCGGTGAGCGGAGGCTACTCTTGGTTGCGGTGCGCGGGCTTCTCATTGTGGTGGCTTCTCTTGTGGTGGAGCACGGGCTCTAGGCACGTGGGCTTCAGTAGTTGTGGCTCGCAGGCTTCAGTAGTTGTGGCACACGGGCTCTAGAGCACAGGCTCAGTAGTTGTGGCGCACGGGCTTAATTGCTTCACGGCATGTGGGATCTTCCCGGACCAGGGCTGGAACCCGTGTCCCCTGCATTGGCAGGCGGATTCTTAACCACTGTCCCACCAGGGAAGACCCCCAGCAGCATTTTTAAAGTAAAACAAGGATAGTTGATGAGTTGTGTTAACTTATTGTCTCTACCTCACATTTTTAGCCTCCAAGAAACTCAAAACACCCTGCAGCTATAGTTCGACATTCAAATAGGCCTGGGGTCCCCAGGAGCAGCGAGGTGGATGCTGCTGAAGTGGGCAGTCTTGTCACCACCCTGCTTAAAATCTGTCAACAGCCTCTCACTGGTTTTAGAATAAAAACTCCACTCCCACTGACCTTCAAGCCCACCCTCCCTCCAGCCCATCAGAACTTCTCAGAACTCACTCCTTGCCTGCCATTCCCACCTCTCACTTTACTCATGACCACATCCCCCAAAACTCTCTTCCTCCTCCCCTGCCCCAGCTCCACATGTTTATAATCCTTCAGGCCCAGCACAAGCACTGTTTTTTCTCAAGCCCTCATGATGCTGGAGATCATAAACTCACATAGATTTCATCTAAAACCACTTTTCCTACTTTTTTATGGGTTTTTTTGTGCATTCATTTCTTGATCCTGCCTACTGAACTGTAAGCTTCTAAAGGGCACCCATGCTTCCCAGACTCCTCGATGTGCTCACCAGGTGCCTGATATCTAAGAGGCACCCCAGGACTATATGTTACCTGTAGGAGGTTAGACAAGAACCAAAACAGGCTCCTTGTTCACCCCCTCAGTCTCCTGGTATTCTTTCTCTTCTTTATTCTCAGCAACAGAAAGACAGGGAATTATTTGGGGACAGGGGAGGTTGCTAGCAATGACTGTAAAAAGCTAGAGTTGTCATGGATAATTCCCCTTGATTATATGTTGAAATTTTTGAGAAAATATTTTTCTCATTCTCTGCATTGTGAAGCTTCTGATATTTATAGAGATCTTTTGGCAATAAATAGTGTTTATTACCTTTAATGCTTTCTCTCGAATGTAATCAACCAGGAAAAGGGCCCTTGTGACATGGAGTTGTACTTCTCAGAGCCTAGCTCTGACTGCATTAGGAAGAAAAACATCAGAGTGAAAGTATAATTCGTTAAGTTGTCTACTTCAAAGGCAGAAATCAGAATTCCACAGCTCAGGTTGCCATGCCTTATGTCTTCTTTTTTTCTTTTTAACCTGAAAGCACCCAGATCCTCCAGAAGAAAAATGTGTATGCCGTGTGTGTGTGTGTGCGTGCGCCCACTTGCGTGTGTGTGTGTGTGTGTGTGTGTGTGTGTGTGTGCTTGCAAGTGGCACATATGTACTAATAAGCCATATTTCTTCAGTTGACGACTTTTGCCAGTTTGTCCCAAACAGTGGTTTGCCCCTGTCTAGAGATACTTTTTTTTTGGGGGGGCCACACTGCACAGCTTGTGGTATCTTAATTCCCAGACCAGGGATTGAACGTGGGCCCTCAACAGTGAAAGTGCCGAGTCCTAACCACCAGGCCCCAGGGCATTTCCTGGAGATACTTTTTATTTTTCCCACTGGGGAGAGACTGTACTGCATCTAGTGGGTAGAAGCCAGAGATGCAGCTAAACATCCTACAGTGTGCAAGACAGCCTCCACAGCAAGAACCGTAGAGCCCACAATGGCAGTAGTGCCAAGGTTGAGAAGCTCTGTCTAAATCTGCCAGTTAGTCACTTCAAATATGTCATTCATTCCTTCCTTGAGAACATACTTTTCATAGCCTCTGAAAGAAAATAATAGCAATTACTATCAAGAACTCATTATCTAGTTTAGCTTTCCACTGAAAACTGTGTAAGAGGAAAAGTAACATATTTTCAAAAAAAAGACTGTTAATCTCAAAACACTTAAGTGTGAAAAGACATTTTCTTATTATGTGAGTATCTACATAATATCTATTTTGCCTCTTAGCCTACAAAGCCTAAAGATTTAATATCTGGCCGTTTACCAAAAAAATAAAAAAGCTCCAAATGTAGAAGACTGTGGATGTTCTGAAATTTGCTAGGAAACCTCCTTAAAAGTGGCGCTGAAGGACTGCTGGCTGGGGAAAGTCTGCTTACGTATGAAGTCTGATTAGTCCGATTTAGCAAACAAAGCCCATCTACAGTTACATTATTTAATTAAAACAGAATTGGGGACTTCCCTGGCAGTCCAGTGGTGAAGACTCTGAGCTTTCACTGCAGGGGGCGCAGGTTTGATCCCTGATTGTGGAATTAATATCCCACATGTTGCTCATGGCCAAAAGTAAAAAATTTTAAAAATAGAATGGAAATTGAAGCTACATTTATCTGCTATAAACCTAACACTGTACAATTTAGTTTCAGCAAAGAACACCATCTGTCTCACATCAACATTGCCAGTTTGAATTTTTGTTAGTTTTACAGTTTTGTTTGTATCCTATTTGTACATCATGCTTTGACTCAAGACATCCATGTCATGGAAACAGTGGAGTGTCCAGAAGAGGCTGTATCAGGCAGAGCAGACCTGGACAGAAGTCTGGTCTTCCCTCTTCAAATGCAGGGCTCTTAAACTTAATATGCACTGAACCACCCGGAAGTGTTTCACATTCAGGCTCCCAAACTTTTCTCCCAAAGAGAAACATGCGTTGATGGTTCCTATAGTCACAACTTTGTTCTGGCCTTTGCTTTAGACCCCAAGAGGATCATTCACAAAGCTCCAAGGCAATCTTCTCTATAAGAGATCCCCACCATGAGTTAGGAAGAAAGGGAGCCCACTCTACCTTAGAATTCATTGTTGCTATAAATCCTAAACTGCACTTGTTTGCAGAATATTCTAGAATACAGCAGTGCCTTGAGCTATTGCATTTGTAACCAACTAGCAGTAATTCAGGTTTAAAGATACAACTACTAAACAAGGGAACTTCCAGTTAAAAAAGAAAATATGGCCAAGATTCATTCTCTATCAATCTAGTTAATTTTTAAAAAGCTTTAAATAACATAAACAATCTCAGTAGTGTTACATTTTAGTGATTTTCTGAAATATTCACCGAAGGTTCAAACATACATGCAAAAGCCCTTGCTTCATTGCCTGCAAAACCGATAAATATTTTCATTTTAGATAAAAGTCAGTAGCCCAGCACAGGCTTCGTGCTTAGTATAGAATCTGTACTACTGAATAGAAGTCTCAGTGCCAGGTGCCAAAAACCTAGTGTCTCTAAAAAAGACTTTCAAAAACCAAGTCACCTTAAGTTCAGGCCACTTCCTAAGCTAACATTGCTGAGGAAACCAGGGTATTAACCTGTGATTTTGACTGAATATGTTACACAAGCTACCCTCCAGACCCCACAGCCTACTGCCCATTAAGACGTAAGACATTTATTATAAACAAAAGCTTTTTCTAGGAAGGGGAAGATTTTTAGACTGGAAAATGACAGGACCAAGGCTCACCTGGTAGCGAAAAGCTTCAGGGCAGGGAATTCCAGTCCCAGCTCAACTCCTGACGTAGATGTGACTGAAGGGGGCTTGGGTTCACCATCCAGTTTCCTCACCATGAACCTGGAATGACAACACACCCGACTTCACAAAGGAGCCAGGACGTGGAACGAACAAAGTGACAGCAGCATTTTCCCAATTCAAGATGGGAAAGCATAAAGCAACTATACTCTAATAAAGATTTAAAACAAAAAACAGATGGGAAAGCATAACCTCATTGTGTGTGATGTCCTCACGCACCTTTCAGTGACCCTCTGCCATTTTAACTATCAGTTATTTATTTATTCTCAGTCTCAGTACCTTCTGTTCAGATCCCTTTGGGTTCCCTAACCTCGGCTTTGGTCTCTGGTGGTGAACCCTGACCAAACTTTCCGACAGACATTTCTCCTGCCTCCCAGCTCACCTCCATCCCCAGCACCCTGGCCTGGCTTGCACAGACTCACCACCATGCGTCTGCAGCCCGCCTCTGGACAAGCCTGCCAGCCCACCAGCTATCAGCGGGATGGCCCAGTGGTTCTTGCCCGGGATGAAGGGCATATCTCTCCCTGACCCCCGCTTCCTCCCATGTGCAACCCACACGCTGTAATAATGCCCCTTGTGAGTCATAACTAGGTCATGACCCTCCTCAGGCCATATGTCACCTCCTCACTTCTTTCAGATCCCTGGTGCTCTGTATGCAAGACAGTTCAATATATACCCCCAAATGGTAATTATTTGTTAGACCTGTCATTCTCCAGTGGTTTGGAGAATGTTTTCCTAGCTCAGTGGATTCCCTCTTTCCTTCATCAATAAACGTTTCATGACCATACCAACACCATTAGCTGAAATTATATTTTTGGTTTAGTATACGTCATTACATCATGATTTAAATTTGAAAAGGCCTCTATGATTATTATACATGGAAACAGCGACATCTCACTAATGTGGCATTATAGGAAGGGGTCAAGGCCATAAAAGTGAACTTCCTGGATAAATGAAAATGACCTCCTTAAGGACCAAGCCCTTGGAAAAATTTCACAATTTTTAATGGAACTCTTTGTTTTGGAAATCATTCTAAAATTAAACACTTCAATACTTACATAATTATCAATGGATTTTTTCTTACATAATTACCAATGGTTTAAGGATGCCTGCCTCCTTATACAATGGAAATCAAACATAATGTAACTTTTTCGTTATATTCCAGATCATCATTAAGAGTATCCATTATTGGGCTTCCCTGGTGGCGTGGTGGTTGGGGGTGCGCCTGCCGATGCAGGGGGCGCGGGTTCGTGCCCCGGTCTGGGAAGATCCCACGTGCCGTGGAGCGGCTGGGCCCGTGAGCCATGGCCGCTGAGCCT
>NW_006799027.1:1970712-1972632 GCF_000442215.2 Lipotes vexillifer | reverse complement strand
CACAAAAAAAAAAAAAAAAAAAAGAAAGAAAGAAAAAAAAAAAGAGTATCCATTATTGAATATTGTAATAATCCAGTGCTAGTTTTGCTTCTTGTAATTCTTGTCACTCAACGTTAGATTGCCAGATGACACTTCATGCTATTGTTTTACCTGCTGGTCCCTTCTAATTCATTGCTTCTAATCTGCTCCAGACCAGCACACCAGGAAATCAAACTTAGGAGTCAGAAACATGTTTGGGCACGGCTGGTGGGAATGTAAAATGGTGCAGCTGCTATAGAAACTAGTATGGTGGTTCCCCCCAGAATAAAAGTAGAATTATCATATGATTCAGCAATCCCACTTCTGGGTATATACCCCCCAAAAATTGAAAGCAGGGTCTCAAAGAGACTTTTGTACACTCCTGTTCACAGCAGCAGCATTCACAATAGCCAAAAGGTGGAAGCAACCTAAGGGTTCATCAGCAAATGAATAGGTAAACAAAATGTGGTGTATACCTACAATGGAATATTATTCAGCTTTAAAAAGGCTGAATTTTCCCTCAGAGTCCCTACATTGTCCTGGACAGAGTGAGTTTTCTTCCCTCTTGGTCATGACCTGTGCGTGTCATGACCCACCCCTCACACTGGCCCCTCCCTCTCTCTGCTCCCAGGAGGGTCAGAAGAAGAGAGAAGGGTATTTAGTAGTGGGAGATGGAGTAAGAGGAAAAACCAGCTCAAGGGGATGAGCAGGGGATGGCTAACAGCCCCCCATCCCCTCGTTTGTGCCAGGCAGGACAGCTAGGTCAGTGGTCACGTGCATGTGTATATATTATGACCCCATTTTACAGATGAGGGAAATGCCCATTTCCAAATGCCAAAAATGAGTGAAGTAAGAGAAACAAAGACCGTTGTGAGTTCACTATTCTCAGATTATATCCTTCCTAATTTTTTTTACGGTTGGGGAGAGACAGGTGGGGGAAGTTTCAAAAAAAAGTAAGGAAGGAAATTCTGACATATGCTACACATGAATGAACCTTGAGGACATCGTACCAAGTAAAATAAGCCAGTCACAAAAAGACAAATACCGTATGATTCCACATATATGAAGCACCTGGGAAGTCAAACTCAGAGACGGGGCTTGGGTGGGGGTATTGGTTGCCATGGGGTGGGGAGAGGGGCAAATGGGGAACTGGGTACAGAGTTTCAATTCTGCAAGATGAGTTCCGGAGATGATTACACAACAGTGTGAAAGTAATTAACACTACTTAACTGTACACTGAAAAATGGTTAAAATGGTAAATTTTATGTTATATGTATTTTAGCACAGTTAAAAATAAACTTTAAAAAAAGAGTTAGAAACATGCATTAATTCATTCCATAAATATTTCTTTTGTGCCTACTACATATCAGGCCTGTTCTTGATGCCAGGGCTAAGGGGCCTTCCAGCGTTTCCATTCCAGTGTATAGTATATAAGAGCACATGCACCTTTGCGGTCCACCTAATAAAGTGCACAACTGTAAGACACTGGTTTTCATAAAATAAATGATTTACCCGGAATGTCTGCAACCTGACCTATTTGGATGAAGACTATACTTGAAATTTAAATATATTAATTCTAAAAGAGCATAATGATTTTTTTTTGGCCGCACCGCAAGGCATGCGGGATCTTAGTTCCCCAACCAGGGATCAAACTCGTGCCCCCTGCAGTGGAAGCGCACAGTCCTAACCACTGGACCCCTAGGGAATTCCCATTATGATTAAAACTTTTAATTTTAATCTCTCTCGCCAACATCTTTTGGGTGTGTCTGCTTAGTTTTTCTTTCTGTTCTCCATTAAGGAATGGGATGGGAGAGACTGAATGTACACACGGACGATGGCCAGGCCATCCATAGCAATAGAGCTCTGCCCCACAACCTGCAGCCACCTGCCCGGGAGACCAAC
>NW_006799027.1:1953817-1970702 GCF_000442215.2 Lipotes vexillifer | reverse complement strand
CCGCTCTTCCACAGTAACCAGCCCAGGAAGCCAGCCTCCTGTAAATCAGACTTGCAGGAAGCAAGATTGCTGTCTCTAGCAGTAAACCAGAAAGGTAAATAATAACTTTTGTAACAATTGGCCCCAAATGGCCAGGGCTTGATTAACAACTGACAGGTCCTCCCTAAGTTTTGTTCCTGCTTCCAACTTAAAACCAACCAAAGAAAGCCAAATCTGCTCCCCTAACCAATCACTTAGGATGCCCGATTCTAGTTTATCCACCCTCAGCTGCCCCCTGCCACCAGCCAGGCACACCTGAAGCCTTCCCTTTCTGCACCTTATAAGGCATTCCCACTCCTCTGCCCACCTTTGAGTCTCCACCAAAACGCAAGTGATAGTGGCTAGCTCCCTTACTATAGCAAACTCAGAAAAATGGCTTTTGCTTTTCTCATTTTTACTGTATAAATGCAAAACGCTATTCAACCTTTTGCAGCACTTAATAACTACCAAAACATAACTGTTACACCCTAGGTTCCTAGCAAGATCACCAAACTCACCCATTACCTCTCACACCGGTTGCCATGGTTGCCACGACATGAACCAGCCATCCAGCACGTGCCATAATCACTACGTGCCTGCCATCGATCAAATAATTCTTTCATTATTACAGTGCTGAAATTGTTAACAATGGGTAATCATTTGAAAATTCTTTTAGAACAATTTTTTGGCCATTTAGACTCTTCTACTGTACTTACTACAGTCACTGAGAAACAGAAAACATCTGTTTGTTCTAATGTTTGTGGACAGGTGGAATGGCCCCAGTAGATAACCCCCAAATAGTAGGGATGTTTATACATCCTACTTAAGAAGGTACATGTGTTACTGAGTCCAAGTTCGTACGTACTGCTTGCTGCACGACAGGCTAATACATTGAGACGAGTTGTCGGGGCAAGGAATAACTACTTTATTCAGAAAGCCAGCAGACAGGGAAGATGGTGGATTGGTGTCTCAAAGAACAGCTTGCCTGAGTTAGAATTCAGGCTTCTTTTATACTAAAAGGGGAGGGAGTAAAGTTAAACACTTCCTGGTTTGGTAAATTCAATAAATATTTCTTTTGTGCCTACTACATATTAGTTCAGCCTCGAGAGGGGAGGTGTTACTTTTTTCCTCCCTGCAGTCATTCACAGGTGGGCCTGGTCAGCATGCTTCCTGGGAGCTAAACAAAGGTACTTAAGCTTAATGCTCATTACCTGGGAGGCAGGGTTCCCAGAGATGGGCCGTTATGTATAATTTAAGCTTATAGGCAACATCCCTTTAGTGATTAACTTGTAATAGAACACAAAGTTTCTTCCCTATTACACAGGTTAGGAACTATTTCTGTTTGCTTGGATCTAACTACCGGCTAAACATCAGGAGTTAGAAAGTACTTGATAAAGAGACTTCCCTGGTGGTCCAATGGTTAGGGTCTTTGCCTTCCAATGCAGGGGGTGCAGGTTCAATCCCCAGTCAGGGAGCTAAGATCCCATATGCCTCGTGGCCAGAAAACCAAAACATAAAACAGAAGCAATATTGTAACAAATTCAATAAAGACTTTAAAAATGGTCCACATCCAAAAATACCTTAAAAAAAAAAAGTACTTGATAAACCTGGCTTGACTGTCATGCTGAAGAATCGTAATGGGTATTATTTTTTAAATAGGTGATGTACTTTTCTCCCTGTACCTCCACGTATATGACCTCCCCCAATCCTGTTGGCAGCATCCATTTGTCTCAGGCAGGATTATGATTCTTATGGAAGGAAGGCAAAGAAAATATGTTATGTTTTTGCAGTCTAGTCTTTGCTGTTGAGAATTGTTAAGATCACAAACTTGCCAAACAGGTTTTCAAAGAGACAGGACTTTCTAAATCCCAAATGCTCCATCTTTGTATTTCCACGAGCAAATAGGGCTGGCTCGTAGATTATTACAAGGGCATAATTTTTAACTCTGATGATCATTTGAAAAATGTAAAACAGAATTTTACTTTAAACCAGAGTGTAAGGGAGTCCTTGAAACAGGAAAGGAAAAGAGAAAAATCCCATCTCTTCCAGGTCTGGGAAGAGGAAGCAGCAGCAAAACGAGTGAGTCCTAGTTGGTCCCCCTCTAGTCAGAGAACTATGGGAGGGTGACATCTCACGTGTGGAGAGGAGAGATCTTGGAGATTTCCTACCCTATTTTTCTGGTATTTTCCTCAAAGACTCACTAAGTCATCTATCAAATTCGATTCTGGTTTACAGTTTTAGGTTCAATGCATTACATCATCAGTCTTAGGGGCTTGTTATTTCAGTATTTCCTGTGAGTCTGCACCTACTCCCTCTGGTCCCCATCTCCATCCATGGCAAATGGGAAAGGTTTAATGCAAAGAATACGCTTGTTGAAAACCATATGTTGTTTGCTACCTTTTTAAGACATTGAATGTGTTAGTTATGTTATTTCAAGTATGTTTTTTAAAAAACCATATCTTTTAGATAAGTGATTAATTCTCACGTAGGACTCATTTTGACACTGTGCATTGACTGACTCATCAGCGCAGGAGATAGGCTGTCATTTATCAATTTGGCTCCCTTTAGTGGCCAGTTTGCAAATTTTAGTAGGTTCTCATATATTCCTTAAAACCCCTTTTAAACTACAAAGCAGTCATTTTTCTTAGGAAGGTTTGGGGGTAAATGATTGAAATTAAGAGAATATATACCTTTTTAGCAAATATGATACTTAGTCATACTTAGTCATTTTTTTGAAGAATTACTAAGGTTTCTATATAGGGTTGACAGATTTAGCGATTAGAAATACAGGGTACTCAATAAAATTTAAATTTCAGATTGAAAAAAAATTTTTTTTAGTATAAGTATGTTCCAAATACATTAATCTGGGAATCTATATATTTGTATTGTGTTTTACATCTCGTTTAGCAAATGAGGATTCTGAGGATCAAAACTTCCGACTTCAAAGCATTTTTCCCATTTTACTACAGCTTGTCCTTGTTTTTTCATTCGAAATTTTCCTCAAACTTCCCAAAAGAAATCAGATCAGAGGTGTGATCAGATAACACTTGAGTTTAAGCTCCAAGGATCCTGAAATATCTTTAACTTGACCAGGTGAAATGATCTCCGTGCAAGGCCCCAGGGAACCCTCGACCTCTCCCTGACCCCTCCCCACTTGGCCCCTGGGGCTAACCTGACGGTTCCAGTCACTTGTCGAGGACAGGGCTAATAAGTGGGGGCAGGGATTTAACTCAGAGAGGCCCCCAGTTCTCAGCTCTGTGGCGGGAAAGAATCACCCAGGTGACACCCACCCCCAACCCCTCACCACACCCACCTTTCTAGTTAACTGGACAGAGGGGGAGCCCAGCCTTGGTGTTTTAAAAAGCTCTGAGGTCTGGGGACTTCCCTGGCGGTCCAGCAGTTAAGACTCGGCGCTTCCAATGCAGGGGACATGCGTTTGCTCCCTGGTCGGGGAACTAAGATCCCACATGCAGCTCTCAGGTCTGGTTTCAAAGCAGAACTTCTCAACCTTGGCTGCATCTTAGGGTCTTAGGGTCATGGGGTGGACTGGGGTTCAGCAGGTGGCCAATTAGATCCATAACATTAAACCTTCCCAGACAGTTGGGGTGGACGGGGTTTCAGCAGGTGGCCAATTAGATCCATAACATTAAACCTTCCCAGACAGTTCCAGAACTGAGAAGCACTGCTGTAGGGCAGGGAATGGCAACGTTTTCCGTAAAGAAGCAGATGGCAAATGGCTCAGGCTTTGCAGGGCATGGGTCTCTGTCAGAAGCACTCAGCAAAAGCAGCCACGGAAGACACATGGACAAGCAGGTTCTGCTGAGTTCCAGGAAACCTTGAATTCCAAATAATTTTCATTCCTTTAATTTTTCTCCATCATTTTAACATGTAAACACCATTCTTAGCTCTAGAGTAGGAATCACCAACTAAGTCTGTAGGTCAAACCCTGCCCACCACCTGTTTTGTACCAAGTTACTCATCTTTTCTCTCCCCAGCTTCCTCTGGTAGGGCTGTGATAGGGAAGAACCTTCGTGTTCTATTACAAGTTAATCACTGAGGGGATGTTGCCTATAAGCTTAAATTATACACAATGGCCCATCTCTGTGAGCCCTGCCTCCCAGGTAATGAGTATTAAGCTCAAGTACCTTTGTTTAGCTCCCAGGAAGCATGCTGACCAGGCCCACCTGTGAATGACTGCAGGGAAGAAGAAATTAACACCTCCCCCCAGGTGGCTGATGGGAACCAGGAAGTGTTTGACTTTACGCCCTCCCCTTTCAGTATAAAAGCCTGAATTCTAACGCAGGCAAGCTGGTTCTTTGGGACACAAGTCCACCGTGTTTTCAGTCTGCTGGCTTTCTGAATAAAGTCGCTATTCCTTGCCCCGACAAATTGTCTCTCAGTTTACTGGCCTGTCGTGCAGCGAGCAATACGAGCTTGGCCTTGGTAACAGGACATTTCCATTAATTCTTCTTGGTAGAGTAATTCATATGACAGATGCTGTGATTCATCAAGTCCAGTGTTTTGTCTTTCCACGATGCAATATAGGGCTTTTATGTAAGTAATTGGCTTATATCCTTTGGGAGTTCTTTTTAAAAACAAATTGGTATTATTACCTTGTATCTATGAATTGGCATAAAATTAGTGTACAATTTTAACAAAATTGTTCTTTAACCGGATAATCCATTAAGAGTTTCCTCTTAACTGGGCAGTAATCTGCGCACAATAGTTATAAAGAGAAATCCACTTGCCTTTGTGACACCAGGAACTCATCCCCGAGTTCTACTTTGGAGTTACATATGTGCTCATCCCCCATGAAGGAGCAGTAACTGTGGTTGCATTTGAGTCCTGGGCACCTCACTGAGTGTTCTCACCTGCGTGGTGCCCAGAGGAAGGCAAGGAAACATGGAGAAATCTGCCTGGGATTTGGGGGGTTTTCTTCTTCTAATGCCTGTATATTGACAGGTCACATCTCCTCCTTTCAAGCAGTAATATTTTTTTTCCTCTAAAAATAGATTAAATCTTCAGCCCTAAACAAAATTTATGACATTTGAGACAAAAGGTGAATTTGAAACTGCTAAAAATTTAGATTTTTAATTACTTTTACCATGCTTTCCAAGCTTTCAAAAGAAATGAATGAATCATTCTGGCTTATGGGAAATGGTTAAGGTATTAGGTCTTGCAGGGTCACAGAATATGCCACCCCACAATAGGCCACTTTGGCATAAGGATTATTTTGAGCTGAAGGCGGTTGAGAAGCAGCAGCTGCTCCCCCATTTGCCTAAAATCAGGACATAAATTTACAGAGGTGTCCCTCTCCACTCTCTGCCAGGAAGGACAGACATTAATGAGACAACTTTAGACCCTTAGTCTGGAATCAGACAGCACCAGAGGAAGCAACATGACAAACTTCACTAATTAGCCTGGATCTACTATTGGTTCCCAGATATCTGCCTTCCCACAGTTTGCCACCCCTAGAGACTCAAGGTCCTGGGCTTCCCTGGTGGCGCAGTGGTTGAGAGTCAGCCTACCGATGCAGGGGATACGGGTTCGTGCCCCGGTCCGGGAAGATCCCACGTGCCGCGGAGCGGCTGGGCCCGTGAGCCATGGCCACTGAGCCTGCGCGTGCTCCGCAACGGGAGAGGCCACGGCAGTGAGAGGCCCGCGTACCACAAAAAAAAAAAAAAAAAAAAAAGAGACTCAAGGTCCTTTTCCTTTGTCTTGTCACTTCCCTAAATTTTTAGTGTTGCTTTGCCAACATGCTCTGTAAGCCCAGTTCTAAGCTCCCTTTGAGTCGTTTGTCTCTGAGTGCCCCCGTGGGTCGGATGCACAAGCTAATGAACCTCTGTGCTTTTCTGTGGTTAATCTGTATCCTGTCCGGTCAGCTCAAAGGAGCCCAGCCAGATGACCCAGGAGGCTAGTAGGACGGAGAATTTCTACTCCCCTACAGGATCTTGAAATGATGCTCTCTGCTTCACAAAGGGGAGATTCCTGGGTCAGCACAAGTCCATCCCCACACACGTCCCCTGGCCTGGAATGTGGGTGCTGATGCCTCCAAACAGAAAAGTCAAACCAATATCTGGACCATGTGTCTGTGCCCATTGGGATGTACCTCTGTCCCCTGCAGGATGGAAGGGGGTCCCATGTGGTCTCCTCAGGAGATAGCACCAATCAGGGGACACGGTGCCTGTCTCTACAAACAGCAGATTAGATATTTTGTTGTATAGGTTACTAGATCAGTCCTGGCCAGTGGGTGTATTAGTTATCTATTGCTGCATAACAAATCACCCCAAAACTTAGTGGCTGAAAGCAACCTTTGTTACAGTTTCTGCACATCAGGAATCTGGCCCCGGCTTACCTGGGTCCTGGAGCTCCGTCTCCCTTGCGCGGAGTCACCTACCTGGAAAGAGCGGCTTCCAGGCTCACTTGCAGAGGCAGTGCTTTTCTGAGGACTCTACCTGCTGCCCCACCAAGGAGGAGTGTTTTCCGCTTTGGCCATTGGAGACACAACCATTCCCAACTCCACTGAGCTCCTTTCTGTGGTCCTTTCCTTGGCTGGTCTGACTTGATAGGGGGCCTCTGGGGTCTGGGCTCCTCTGCAGCTCCCTCTTCTCTGGATGCTGCTACCTTGGCATCACCCAACCCTCAGCTGTCTCCTCAACATAGGGAGATTGCTGGCTGGCTGTTGGATTCCCCTCCCTGCCTGGGGGCCTTGGACTCCTCCCAGACCTTGGGCTGGGGCAACCACAGGGTCACAGAGAACGTCCCTTCCCTCAGGGAGCCCTGTGCTGAGCTGCTGTGTCAGGCAGGCAGATTGATCTGGTTCCTGCTGCTCCGTCCTGGTCAGAAGGCACTTCTCCTGTATCCTCTTTAACATCTGTGCTGCCGGACTTCTGAATTCACCAGGCTCCTGGTTGCAGAATGCTAGCTCCCAGTCTGCAGCTGTAGTTCCTTCATTACTGATGAGGTGAAACAGCGTTTCCTGTGTTTGCTGGCCAGACACGTTGCCTCTTCTATAAGATACTCATGTCTCCTGTTCCTCTTTCTTTGCATTAACTTTTCTTTGCTAGATAGGAATTCTTTCTATATGTTGGATATTGCTCATAATTACATATATTGCAAAAACGAGCACCCCATTCATGTTTTAGATTTTTCACTTAAAAAGAGAAATTCTTTAGTCAAATCCATCTTTTCTCTCATGGTCAGTCCGTTTGTGTGTTGAAGGCAGCATTCCCCGCCCCTCTTCTCCCACTCCCAAGTGGGGCAGACGTCAGCCCCTGGTCACCCAGCACCCCCATAAGCAAGCCCCCCGCCTCCCTGATTGGAACTCACCCTGCAGCCTGGAGTGCGGAGCCGGTTCTGCTCTCCTAGTGGCTCATCTGTTTGTGCATTGGTGACCTTTATGGATCGTGGATCCTGAGCCCTCCAGGTCTAAATTAGGGAAGCTTTCCTCGAGCTGTGCTTTCCACTGGAGCTCTACCTTACTGCCCTTTTCCACCCAGAGCCCGAGGCCAGCATCCGCCCAGCCCACCACCGGGCCGAGGGCAGGTGCCCCCAGAGCGACACTGTTGCGGCCACCCACCCCCACTCAAGGCAGCCTTACCCCTCAGTGTGCCACCTGCTCCGACCTGGCTTGTGTTGTCAGGGGGTGGCCCTTGCAGAGGGTGGGGTAGACAGCTCCAGGGTTTAGTTGGATGGCAGTGGGGGCGGGTCTCAGAGCACCTAGTGGAAGTGAAGTCCACACCATTTTTTACAAATGTATACACATAGATGCAAATGGGTATAATTTTTATAAAACTACTAGATCATATGTTTGAATTGTGCTGTCATTTTTGTTTTCCTGCAAGCATGTCTTGGAAAGCATTCCTTGTTGGTATGTATCATGCTTATATACTTTTAATATTATAATAGTATTTAATACCCTGGGTGCACCATATGTTATTTAACCATTTGGGTACTGTTAAAAGACGTGAGGGCCTGCAGCATGAGGGCCTAGAAGAAATGGACAGGGTGCCACCTTAAATACAGAAACAGAACACAAGGAACATTAGTTGGGCTAAGTTCCCAGGGTTTGGACACGTGTGGGCATGTGAACGCACGCATGCACACACAGACCCTTTCCCAAATAGGGTCAAGCAGCCTGAGATGCACACCTCCCTCTGCTCAGGGGGCCATCCTGGCACCTAGAGGGATTTCCAGATGCACGAAGACCTGGGCACCCATACACCCTTTTCAGAGGACCCCAGAGATACATAAACAGTATCCAGACAGTTAATCAGGACACCCGCAGACACGTCCTGAAGCTCACACAGCTGCCCATCAGTGTCGTGACCACAGGGTGGGGATTCTTCCTGACCACTGACACCACTTGGGTGGAGAACACTCAGAGTACCTCGGCCACTGCCCTGCCAGGTGAGTCTGAAGGCCCCTTCTCAGACTGCTATGTAGGGCATAAATAATTCATCGATCCACTTAGATCTTAAAGGCATTTGCCCTGTGTCCAGAGGGGTCCCTGCCAGCTCTCAGCGTCTCAGGTTCACATGGGATTACTGTACTGATGCACACAAAGTTTCTAGTGTAGAATGGAATGAACAGAATAGACGAAGAGCTTGGCGTATACTATTAACCATCCCAGTCTTTATCATGAAACCCAGCCCGACCACATACCGCCTCAGACTCTCTCCTGTGACTCCAAATTGTCACTTAACTGGTGACAGTGGTTGCCTCCCGGGTGGCTTGGTGCCAGGGATGGGAGACAGACTTTTCACTGTATACCTCTGTATCCTCTGAATTTTGAACCTCAAGTATGTCTTACCAATATTAAAAAATAAAGTATTTTTTAACATGTTAATTTTTGAAAAATAAAAAGAGACAATTCGGATTTTTCAAAGGTTACACCTTCCGGGGAGTTGGTGAGCTGAAAGGCGAGCTTCACGTGCCTCCCCCGTGCACCCCATAACTGCGGGGCTGTGGGCAGAAGCCATGGGAGGGCAGAGAGGGAGAAGGAAGGGTTTTCGGCTCAGGATTATCAGGCTCTGACTGCTTTCTGCACAAAGACCCCAAGGAATTCCCACTGTAGATTCACAGAAGGGCTTTATCTCCAAATCTGATGGATGGTCCAGGGAAAGTAAAGACCTGGATTAAAAGCAAGAACAAAGGGCAATGAAGTATGTGTAGGTGTAGCCCAACCCACACTGGCCCAGCTTCTTGGTGCTATTTTCCAAATACATGAATTAAGCAGCAGAGTTAGCAATTACTCAAATAAGGGACAAAACATCTCCATTAAAATATTCATATAATTTAAACAATTCTTCTATTTTTTTTTTAACCCAACAATGTGTTAAGGTATTTTAGAGTCCATTGTGGGGTGAGGGGGTGAGGGTTGTTGGATTTTTAGTTTAATATTGATAGAAACCAAGCTTCTCAGGCCCAGATCAATAGAAGGGACAAAAAAGCTTTGCAGTGTTTCTCCCCTGGATCCCCACCAGCTTGGAAAGGGCATCAGGCCCTTTGGTTTATTTTATTTATTTATTTTAGTTATTTAAAATTTTTATTTATTTATTTGGTTGTGCCAGGTCTTAGTTGCGGCAGGCAGGCTTCTTAGTTGTGGCATTCGAACTCTTAATTGTGGCATGCATGTGGGATCTAGTTTCCTGACCAGGGATCAAACCCAGGGCCCCTGGATTGGGAGCACTGATTCTTAATCGCTGTGCCACCAGGGACGTCCCCAGGCTCTTTGGTTTAGACAAGCCTTCATGCATGTGCAAATCCTTGAGTAGCAAATATGATATGAAGAGAATCATAATGCTTTTTTAAAATACCTCTTTGATCCCCAAAAAGACTTAATAACAATGGGTCGTTTAATTTCTGAGTATGCTCTTCATTCCCAAGCATATGATTATGTCAAATGTACTCAACCAAAGATTCAATAGTTCTGATTTTTTTTTTCAAAGCAACTGACAAAGGATTAATCTCCAAAATATACAAGCAGCTCATGCAGCTCAATATCAAAAAAACAAACAGCCCAATCCAAAAATGGGCGGAAGACCTAAGTAGACATTTCTCCAAAGAAGACATACAGATGGCCAACAAATACATGAAAAAATGCTCAACATCACTAATCATTAGAGAAATGCAAATCAAAACCACAATGAGGTATCACCTCACGCCAGTCAGAATGGCCATCATCAAAAAATCTAGAAACAATAAACGCTGGAGAGGGTGTGGAGAAAAGGGAATCCTCCTGCACTGTTGGTGGCAATGTAAATTGATACAGCCACTATGGAGAACAGTATGCAGGTTCCTTAGAAAACTAAAAATAGAACTACCATAGGACCCAGCAATCCCACTACTGGGCATATACCCAGAGAAAACCATAATTCAAAAAGACACATGCACTCCAATGTTCATTGCAGCACTATTTACAATAGCCAGGTCATGGAAGCAACCTAAATGTCCATGGACAGATGAATGGATAAAGAAGATGTGGCACATATATACGATGGAATATTACTCCACCATAAAAAGGAATGAAATTGAGTTATTTGTAGTGAGGTGGATGGACCTAGAGTCTGTCATACAGAGTAAAGTAAGTCAGAAAGAGAAAAACAAATACCGTATGCTAACACACATATATGGAATCTAAAAAAGCGGTACTGATGAACCTAGTGGCAGGGCAGGAATAAAGATGCAGACATAGAGAACGGACTTGAGGACAGGGGGGTGGGGGAAGGGGAAGCTGGGATGAAGTGAGAGAGTAGCACTGGCATATATACACTACCAAATGTAAAATAGATACCTAGTGTAAAATAGATACCTAGTGCGAAGCTGCTGCATAGCACAGGGAGATCAGCTCGGTGCTTTGTGATGACCTAGAAGGGTGGGATAGGGAGGGTGGGAGGGAGGCTCAAGGGGGAGGGGATATGGGGATATATGTATACATAGAGCTGATTCACTTTGTTGTACAGCTAACACAACATTTTAAAGCAACTGTACTGCAATAAAAATGGGGGGAAAAATAGGACTTCCCTGGTGGCGCAGTGGTTAAGAATCTGCCTGCAATGCAGGGTACACGGGTTCGAGCCCTGGTCGGGGAAGATCCCACATGCTATGAAGCAACTAAGCCCATGCGCCACAGCTACTGAAGCCCACGTGTCTAGAGCCCGTGCTCCACAACAAGAGAAGCCACCGGGATGAGAAGCCCACGCACCACAACGAAGAGCAGCCCCGCTCTCTGCAACTAGAGAAATCCCGCACGCAGCAACGAAGACCTAACACAGGTTAAAAAAAAAAAAAAGGAATAGAATTCTCTCTGGGACCTCCCTGGCGGTCCAGTGGTTAGGACTCTGCCCTGCACTTTCACTGCTGGGGGCGAGGGTTCAATCCCTGGTTGGGGAACTAAGATATTGCAAGCTGCGCAGTGCAGCCAAAAAAAAAAAAAAAGAATTCTAGTTTTAATGAAATTCTCAAATTACAAATGATACTTTACCATTCTTTATATCACAGGAAGCAAAATAAAACCAAATTAGTTAACTGTAAATGGGCATGAACCATCTTAGTGGAGTGGTGGAAATATTCTAAATCTAGATTGTGCTGATGATTGAACAACTGGGTAAATTTACTAAAAATCACTGAATTGTACACTTAAGAGGAACTGTGGTATGTGAATTACATCTCGGTAAAGTTACTCACAGAGCCCAAATTAGTTGCAGTGCATCATATGACCACAGAATGTCAGCAAAGATTTTTCCATAAACCTATCTCCAAGGGGGACATAATCAACCACGGCTGTGGCTGCTGCCCTTCACCACAGAAATTCCTCTGTCCTGGGTCTCAGGGGCTTGAAGTTACCAAACACCAGAGTCAGGTATTAGGAATAAGGAAATATTTTCAAATATTGGCTTATGCAAATCTACAATGATCGGAGCTATCAAATCATTTAATCCATGATATATACAATTAAGTAAAAAATCTCACACCACAATAATCTTCAATAAGCAAACTAGAAATTCAGTCCTATTGGAAATATTAAAGTCCTTTAAAACTACTTTTGGACTAATTATACGTTCTAGTAAACATTATACAAACTTTAAAAAAATTTTTTTTCTTTTTTTCATTGTTTTGTTTTATTTATTTAAGTTGAGCCATGTATACTTTTTTTTTTTTTTGCCCGTGCCGCGTGGCATGCAGGATCTTAGTTCCCTGACCAGGGATTGAACCTGTGCCCCCTGCGGTAGAAACCTGGAGTCTTAACCATTGGACCACCAGGGAAGTCACTAAACTTTGATTTTTATGGCTATTATATTTTACATTAAAAATGTAAATTTTAAAAGTACAATTTAAAAATTTTCCATCTAACTCCTTTTCAGTTAGATAAAGAAAGTAATCAATAAAACCTTTCAAATAACTAATTAACATGGAGAAATCTTCTAAAAGGAGTACAGTCTCTCTCTCTCTCATTACTAATTTATTTCTTTCAAGAACGTAAAAACAGTAAATCAGATTATGGGAAGGTAAACCTCCTAAGACACTGAAAACCACAGCCATTTCTAGGCTGGCAATACTTCCTCTTAGTGCAGCTATGTTAAGATGAAGAAGGGCGGAGACTTGTGAGCTGGAAAATTTTCAGTCAGTCACAATTTGAGCATATTTATAAATAAGTGTAAGTGAAGTAACATTCATCTAAATAAAGTCTTAATGTGTCAAAATCTTAACCTAGGTGAACCAGATCAAAGTAGATGCCTCTGCCTTCATTACGGCCATTTCGCTCGTGAACTCTGGTTACAGGCAATCTGAACGATGCTTTCTTGGGTTAATGACTTCAGTACCAAGAATGTAGAAACTGTGCTCACAGGGATAAGAAACTATAGTGTCTGATGAAATATTACTTGTATTTACTCTTCTCAGAAATTTGAGGGTCAGTCGTTTCTTCACAGTATCACTAAATGCCAAGGTCAAAGCAGAGGAACAGAGGTTGGGCTGGTTAAGTGACCCAGGGAGTTAGTGGAAGAGCTGTATCAGCCATGAGTCCTCCATTAAAACAGACAGCCATTATTCATTCTACACGCTGTATCATCTGTAACACTGCTTTTGGTTTTGTTGCTGTAGTTATTTTAGTCAGGATGAATTTTTTTTTCTTTTTATTTATTTTTATTTTTGGCCACTCCACAAGGCCTGTGGGATGTTATTTCCCCGACCAGGGGTGGAGCGCGGGCCCTCAGCAGTGAGAGCATGGAGTTCTAACCACTGGGCAGCCAGGGAATTCCCCCCAGGATGAATTGTTAAAAATAACCACTGTCTGACTTGAAAGCTTTGAAATCAAAGTCATGAGACAGTGAGGTCTGGGATACTAAATGCTCTGACAGCACGGGTTCAATCCCTGGTCGGGGAACTAAGATCCTGCATGCCATACGGCACGGGCAAAAAAAAAAAAAGATACATGGCCCAATTAAAATAAATAAATAAAACAAAACAAAAAAATGAAAAAAAGAAAAAAAATTTTTTAAGTTTGTATAATATTTACTAGAACGTATAATTAGTCCAAAAGTAGTTTTAAAGGACTTTAATATTTCCAATAGGACTGAATTTCCAGTTTGCTTATTGAAGATTGTTGTGGTGTGAGTTTTACTTAATTGTATATATCATGGATTAAATGATTTGATAGCTCTGATCATTGTAGATTTGCATAAGCCAATATTTGAAAATATTTCCTTATTCCTAATACCTGACTCTGGTGTTTGGTAACTTCAAGCCCCTGAGACCCAGGACAGAGAAATTTCTGTGGTGAAGGGCAGCAGCCACAGCCGTGGTTGATTATGTCCCCCTTGGAGATAGGTTTATGGAAAAATCTTTGCTGACATTCTGTGGTCATATGATGCACTGCAACTAATTTGGGCTCTGTGAGTAACTTTACCGAGATGTAATTCATACAGTTCCTCTATTTAAGTGTACAATTCAATGATTTTTAGCAAATTTACCTAGTTGTTCAATCATCACCACAATCTAGATTTAGAACACTTCCACCACTCCACTAAGATGGTTCATGCCCATTTACAGTTAACTAATTTGGTTTTATTTTGCTTCCTGTGATATAAAGAATGGTAAAGTATTATTTGTAATTTGAGAATTTCATAAAAACTAGGAGAATTTTTTTTTTTTTTTGGCCGCACCGTGCGGCTTGCGGTATCCTATTTCGCCGACCAGGGATTGAACCCTCGCCCTTGGCAGTGAAAGCGCAGTGCAGAAAGTATTCGAGTGATGAGTTACAGTGAAAATGCCTTCTGTCTGGGGCTTCCCTGGTGGTGCAGTGGTTATGAATCCGCCTGCCAATGCAGGGGACACAGGTTCGAACCCTGGTCCGGGAAGATCCCACATGCCGCAGAGCAACTAAGCCCGTGCGCCACAACTACTGAGCCTGCACTCTAGAGCCCACGAGCCATAACTACTGAGCCTGTGCACCACAACTACTGAAGCCCGCATGCCTAGAGCCCGTGCACTGCAACGAAGAGTAGCCCCCGTTTGCCGCAACTAGAGAAAGCTGTGCACAGCAACAAAGACCCAACGCAGCCAAAAATAAATAAATAAATATTTTTTTAAAAAAAAAAGCTTTCTGTCTAAAACACTGCACCTAAGTCCTCCTCTGCTCTGGTGGCTGAGGCCCGCCCGGGTGCGTGGGAGGTGCCCCGGCCGCTCTGCAGAGTCCACACTGCAGCCCAGGCTTCCTCGCCCTTCATCACCATGCTGGGTGCTCCGGGGACCCACACTGGTCTTCGGACTGCCCCCCTTGTCCCCCCACCAAACTGCTGCAATCCTATGAGTATTTCTGGAGCAAGAGCACCAGCATTTAATGAAGTAAGCCATGTTTCTTGACTGCAAAAATGAACGAGTTAGGCAGGTTATGTACCCTTGATAAAGTAGATTTGCATTCTGCCGTTCAAGGTCTAAACTCCAGCGAAGTCCAGCTGGGAAATACCAATTCAGGCATCTCAATAAAAGGATAAAAGAAAGCTTGTAAATAATACAGGTCTATACATGCCTGCAAAAAAAATCACACTGTCTAAAAACTGCAACCTCTGTGGAAAATCAAATGTGTTTTAACACTGGCTGGTTAAGTGACGAAAAGGATAGTAAAATGTGCATTCTTAAACAAACAATGAAATGGATTAGTGTTCTAAAGTTTGTGATTTCTAACATTCTCTTATTACTCAAAATTTCATATATCAAAGTCCCTGAATTGAAACCGTTCAAAGGCAGACAACTTCAATATCATTACTTCGTGTCACTAATCTAACCTCTAAGAGATCCCAAATATCATCAGTGCCTTCATCTCCAGTCACGTTTTCTTCATCTTTCAAGTTAACAAGACAAATGCTGACCTCAGTATCTAACAGGATATAGTATTTTTTTGTTTTTAATTTTTATTGGAGTATACTGATTTACAATGTTTTGTTAATTTCTGCTGTACAGCAAAGTGACTCAGTTTTATATATATACTTTTCAGATTCTCTTCTACTATAGGTTATTATATTGAATATAGTTCCCTGTGCTATACAGTAGGTCCTTGTTGATTATTTTATTTTACTTTTTATTTTTTAAAATAAATTTATTTATTTATTATTTTTGGCTGTGTTAGGTCTTCCTTGCTGTGCGCGGGCTTTCTCTAGTTGCAGCGAGCGGGGGCTACTCTTCGTTGCAGTGCACGCGCTTCTCATTGCGGTGGCTTCTCTTGTTGGGGAGCACAGGCTCTAGGCACCGTGGGCTTCAGTAGTTGTGGCACGCGGGCACAGTAGTTGTGGCTCATGGGCTCTAGAGTGCAGGCTTAGTAGTTATGGTGCACGGGCTTAGTTGCTCCGCAGCATGTGGGACCTTCCTGGACCAGGGCTTGAACCCGTGTCCCCTGAATTGGCAGGCAGATTCTTAACCACTGTACCGCCAGGGAAGCCCTCTGTTTTATATATGGTAGTGTGCATATGTCAATCCCAATCTCCCAGTTTATCCCTCCTCCCCTTTCCCCCCGGTAACCATAAGTTTGTTTTCTACATCTGTGACTCTGTTTCTGTTTTGTAAATAAGTTCATTTGTACCATTTTTTTAGATTCCACATATAAGTGGTATCATATGATATTTAGTATTTTAACTACTGAAACATCACTGCTCTCCCTCAGTGAATGAAACACTTATTTTCCCAGTATTGTCAATAACTTCAGTGACATGATCATGCTCAGCTGATCCTCACGAGGCCGACAGTCTGATAACAGGTTAAGATGAGAACTATTGATAAAATGCCATCCACCGCCAGGGTTGAGTGACACCCATAGGTAGGACGGTGAGCAGAATTCTTTGACCTTGGTCTCATTTTCCATTATATTTTAACCACCTAAAGTAACTAATTATAAGCAAAATTGGCAATTTACCGATAAATGATTGATTCATCTTAGTCATTTATTTGCTAAAAATATACGACTTAGAACTAATTTATAAGGTTCCTATATCAAATAGCTCGTTCTATTTGCAAGTAACTGTGTACCTGTATACTCCTGGGGAAAATCTATAGTCATAGGGTTCCAAATCTTGTCAAATTATTGCCTCTCCCCCATAATAGTTTACCCAAGACCTCCCAGAGTTACTATGCACATAATTTACTAAACTAGATCAGAGAAAACTCCTTTTACCTCCCTACCTTCCTCGGGCTTTGGACTTGGAGAGTCCATGGCAGAAAATATCACCCATGAGTTTTTGTTTTTGTTTTTAGGTTCACTAAATTTACTTTAAAAATCATAAAACGGGGGCTTCCCTGGTGGCGCAGTGGTTGAGAGTCCGCCTGCCGATGCAGGGGACACGGGTTCGTGCCCCGGGCCGGGAGGATCCCACAT
>NW_006799027.1:1951109-1953447 GCF_000442215.2 Lipotes vexillifer | reverse complement strand
AAAAAAAAAAAAAAAAAAAAAAATCATAAAACGTTTCTTACAAAAGAGCATCACATTCTGCACACTGCTCTGAATAGATGCCAGGGACATACGGACTATTGTTACTTTTCCTCCCTATCCCACCCCCCAAAATGTTACAGTGACCACAAAGCAAAGCGTTCACAATAATTACATGGGGGGATTTTTTTTAAATCACCAACAATGAACAAAAATTAAAATTCACTCACTCTGCTGCTGTTTCACAATTTCAATGCTTTTGCACACCCGCCCCCAACCCCCAACGCTGTTTGTAAGGAACTAAAACATTACATCTGGTGAACAGCAAAGATTTCACTACACCTCAAATGCAGAACACCTATGAAGCAGAGGAATGTTGGCTTTTTAAAGATAAGCAGATAAAAAAAAAAAAATGCAGGACTCCTTCAATTCTTCACTAGCCTTAGAAAAACTTTCCAGAATACTGCTTCACACTATAAAAAAGAAAAAATATCTTGCATTAGAATGCTTCAACATCTGCACACTGTTTCACACTGTTCTGCTCAGCAAATACCGTGCATTCTGTATCTGGTCCTGTGTTCGTTCCTGTAATGGTAACGATCCGATCTTCTGACCCTTCTAAAGGCTCATCAGTTTTGATCAAAGCTCCTGACTCATGACAGATTTGTTTAATCCACTGACCACCTTTGCCAATAATAGATCCAGCCAGGTCTCTGGGAATAGTTACTTGTGTAGTAATAATAGGTCCACCAAGATCACCATATGAGCCATGACCCCCTGCATAGGGATAATCATATCCAGAGCCACCCTGTGGTTTATAAGCCATCTGCCGCTCTGATGGGCTCCATGTACCTACTTCAGAGTCACCGGTTTCATCAGCACTGAAACCAACCACGCCATCATAACGGCCTCCAGGTCTCCCTCTTCTGTCATAGGCCGTTAGCTCTCCTGCTCTAGGTGGTGGTGGTGGTGGAGATTCTGAGCTCTGCCACCACCCGGGCCCCCTCGTCCTGGAGGAGGTGGAGGAGGTCCTCGGCAAGGGCTCCTATCATCACAGTCTCTTCTGGATGGAGGCATGGGACACCCACCCCGACCAGGAGGCATTCTGTCAAAACCACCTCTACCCGGCATGGGAAATCCCACGGGACGTCCACGGCGGTCATCAAACATCATTGTAAAACCACCATAATCATGGGTTTCATCGTAAAAATTGGGATCCTAAGGCTGAGCACGTCCTTTGATGGGAGACTCTGATATAAAATCAAGGATGATCTTTATGCACTCTACAACCTTATCAGGTTTTCCTCCAATAAGAACTCTGTCAGTGGATTGAGGACAACGTTCCTGGAAAAGCTTGATTGTTGTCTGAGTGTTCCTCGAAGTTCTTTGATTTTAGCACCTTCGAGCCCAATAGTTCCTCCAGCCAGACTCTGATGCATCAACAGTCTCAACTCGCAGTCAAAGTCGCATCCTTTAGAGTGTTGGTAATTTAAGCATTCCACAGCTTCAGATTCTAGCGGGAGCTGGCTGGTTGCAGTGGGTGATAGCAACGTGCAGGCCCTCTTCCAAGGTAGGGATGATTTTCTTCAGATTTCTCCAATTGTTTCAGTATCAGCACTGATACTCAACACGCGCTCGGGGCCACTGCTGTCTGGGAATAAAACACTGGCATTGTAGTCTGTACGGAGAGCCTTAATATTCTTGCCTCCTTTTCCAATCACTGCCCCAGCATTCTTGCTCTGAAGCAGAATGCGTAATTCAACCACCTCATCAGTGTTTCTAGATCTTTCAAAAGTTTGTTCCTCTTCCATATCTTCAGCAGGGCGCTTACCAAATTCGCCATTGGTTTCGGTGTTGGGAAAGGTTTCCTCTGGCTGTTCAGTTTCCATTTTCTTACATTAAAGGGACACACCAATCAGTTATTAAATATATCTATCCTTGCAGGGCAGAACTGAAGTGTTCTGGGCGGGACCAACTGACACCCTAGTGCTGCAGTAGTGGGGCAAGGCTACCGTCCCCATGCTGCCGCGCTGCCTCAGCGGGTCACAGGTAGACAGAAAACGAGCCCACCCACGAGTTTTTGGAGTCTTCATAGACTAAGAATATTTCAAAGAAAAGGAATTACAGAAACAGCACATACACTATGTAGGGCTGTGGCATTAAACCATCTTGTGTGCTCAATAAATGCAGGCTAGGAACAGCCACTCAAGGGCAACCATGGCTTAGAGGGAGATGGGGTAAGGCCTGACCCAGACCACGTGGTCAGTGTTCTCCAAAATGAGTGTCTGCAGAAACAGGCGTGGTACTGGCCAGAGACAGGAACGTCCAGAGCTGCTGAACC
>NW_006799027.1:1949955-1951088 GCF_000442215.2 Lipotes vexillifer | reverse complement strand
TGCTGAACCAAATCTCAACATAGGGAATGATAAACACAAATAGACACATGGGCACACTCATGTTGTCCTCTATCTAAAAAGCCCACTTTCAGGGAACTCCCTGGTGGTCCAGTGGTTAGGACTCCACACTTCCACTGATGGGGTTCCATGTTCAATACCTGGTCAGGGAACTGTGTGGCCTAAAAATTAAAAAATAAATAAAAATCCTATTTTCATTAAGAGCCTCCTTATCTGGGCTACTTACTTCCTCAAAAGTGTACCAATAGTTACTGTGTTTTGAAAGGGAAGAATTTGGGAATTCCCTAGTGTTCCAGTGGTTAGGACTCAGTGCTTTCACTGCCTTGGGCCCCAGTTTGATCCCTGGTTGGGGAACTAAGATCCCACAAGCCGAGCGGCACAGCCACAAATAAATGAATGAATGAATAAATAAAAGGTAAGAATTTAAAAATCTATTCCCAAGGCAAGCCTGACACTAGTCTGCCATGTCAGTTCTTCCCAGAGCTCACCAGACACTAAAAGCAGGACCCATCAGAGCTCACCAGACACTAAAAGCAGGACCCATCAGAGCTCACCAGACACTAAAAGCAGGACCCATCACAAGCCTCATTAAGAGCCAGCTGTTCTAGAGACATTGTGCCATGTGTCAGTGATCGATGGGTCCAGCAGGGTCCTGCATCCTCCCATTGGGTCCAGCGTCCTCCCGTTATTTCAGGGACAACAAGAGCTAATGTTTTCTAGAAAGCTATGCTTTCACCAAAAGCTGGTCGAAAACCCAGTTTATAGAAAAAGAGAGGCATCATGGGGATATAAAGATGACTACACTAGTTTTTTTTTTTTTTTTAATTTATTAATTTATTTATTTATTTTTGGCTGTGTTGGGTCTTCGTTTCTGTGCGAGGGCTTTCTCTAGTTGTGGCAAGCGGGGGCCACTCTTCATCGCGGTGCGCGGGCCTCTCGCTCTCGCGGCCTCTCTTGCTGCGGAGCACAGGCTCCAGACGCATAGGCTCAGTAGTTGTGGCTCACAGGCCTAGTTGCTCCGCGGCATGTGGGACCTTCCCAGACCAGGGCTCGAACCCGTGTCCCCTGCATTAGCAGGCAGATTCTCAACCACTGCGCCACCAGGGAAGCCCTTT
>NW_006799027.1:1934813-1948894 GCF_000442215.2 Lipotes vexillifer | reverse complement strand
CCTTTTTTTTTTTTTTTTTTTTCTGAGTCTCTCCATTCCCAATAACTATAAACATTTAAGTAAATCAACCTAAAATCTGGTTTCCTTGCCTATAAAATTAAAGGAGTAAGTTATACCTTTATGACCTCTTTTAGCTTGAGGATTCTATTTCAATGTGTACATCTGTAGCTTTGATTGATATCCCAACAGCTAGTCCTTAAAACTGTAGGATCATTTTCTCCTGATCGGCGTCATAGATTTTAAACAGCAGAGAGAAAGGATACCTGCTTTTGTCTGTTAGAACAGGAAAGGTTCGGGTGCTCTTAAGTCCACCCGCTTGGACCACAGAACTGTCTCCACCAACCACCTACCTGGCCAGCACACACCCCCTCCGGCCACCTCCCTGCTTTGGGTCCCGGCTCCCTCGCTCCCTGCCGGCTTTGCTCTTGGCCCTGAGCCCTAACAGCTTTGTGACCTTGGGCAAGTTACTTACCCTCTCCAAGCCTGCTTCCTCATCTGCAAGATGGGGATGATGATAAAAGCACCTACATTGACGAGAATTAGGTGTGATAAGCCCCATATGGTGCACAGTTTGGTGCCTGGCACAGGGCAAGCACTCAGTAAACGGCAGCGATTACTTTTGATAATGACAACTGCGTGGTTAGAGCATCCACAGGACTCAGGACGTAACGCAAGAGTCTATGAAGTGCCAGCAAAGGGCCAGTGTTGCCAGGGCCCCTGGTCCTCTCCTTCTGGACCCCTTGTCACTTGTAGACTTGAAGGAATGAACACGCTGACTGACTCCTTGTGTCTCTTCCCGGAAACTCCTCATCCCACAGCCCTGAAGATGGGACAGGAATCTAAGGAAACAGGTGAATCTCTTTCACAAAAAAGAAACTGGGGGCATTCCTTGTGGCGCAGTGGTTGAGACACCGCCTGCCGATGCAGGGGACGCAGGTTCGTGCCCCGGTCCGGGAAGATCCCACATGCTGCGGAGTGGCTGGGCCCATGAGCCATGGCCGCTGAGCCCATGAGCCATGGCCGCTGAGCCCATGAGCCATGGCCGCTGAGCCTGCACACCCGGAGCCTGTGCTCTGCAACGGGAGAGGCCACAACAGTGAGAGGCCCGCGTACCACAAAAAAAAAAAAAAAAAAAAAAAAGGAACTGGTGACATTGGTTGCCTTCCGGGTGGCTTGGAGCCAGGGATGGGAGACAGACTTTTTACTTTGAATTTTGAACCTCAAGTACATCTTACCAATATTAAAAATTAAAGTATTTTTTAACATGTTGATTTTTGAAAACTAAAAAGAGACTATTTTAATTTTTATTTATTTATTTATGGCCGCTCCCCGCAGCATGTGGGATCTTAGCTCCCTAACCAGGCAGGGAACCCATGCCCCCTGCAATGGAAGCATGGAGCCCTAACCACTGGACCGCCAGGCAAGTCCACAATTTGTATTTTTAAAAGGTTACACCTTCCCTCCGGGGAACTGGTGAGCTGAAAGGTGAGCTTCACGTGCCTCCCCCATGCACCCCATAACTACAGGGCTGTGGGCAGAAGTGGTCTAATCCCCTGACCGAGGATCAGTAATTTCTACCTCCAGAAGTCCAGATGCGGAAACTCTTAGGATTAAAAAAAAGCCACAGATGCAGTGACAGCTCTGGACTCTGCGCAACACTGTTGCACAAGATGAGCCATGTTCACACGGCTTCCAACATACGGCTCGCTCTGTCCACCAGGAGGCTGTAGGCAGCATCTGCTAAGGCTGGGTGGAGAGCTAGCAAATCATGCTAATCTAGCAGCAAAAGGTCTGCTTCCAGGGACAAATCAGATGAGCCGGAATCTGGAGGAGTCCTGTGCGGCTCCGACAGCCTGGCTCCAGCCCCGAGTCACACAGCTTTTCCCAGCTCCCCACCAGCCGCAGCCTCAAACATCACCCGTATGGCAGACGCCGCCAGCTGCCCACACCCTGGTCTTGCAGAACCCAGTTCTATTCTGCACCGATTGGCCGTATGCTTTCGCAGAAGCCTGGAACCCTCCCCGCCCCAGGGGTTGAATCCTCACTAGTAATCCAGAGCTTTTAATTCCACTCTCCTTGCCAGCAAGCAGTTACGGAAGGAGTATGATGGGCGTCTACTGCTGAAGGTCTTCTGTGCAGGTTTCCCTTTGCTCTTAAGACGGGACAAACAGAAGAGGAGCTGCCAGCTGCCCCTCTGGTGCCTGCACCCGGGCAGCAATATCGGGATCGGGGGACCAGCTACACAGGAAGCCAACGGTCGTGAGGCCGGGTTGAGACACTGAATCTCCTATCTCTGTGCCTGGGGTTTTGTGAGGTGATAACATTTCCTCACTGTTTAAGCCACTGTGGAGAAGGGGGGACATCAGCTATGTAGGGCTCCAAGTAGTCAGATGCAATCTCCTTCCCCTGAGACAACAGAGTGGGGTACACACGTGCACACACGCTCTGTTACACCAAACCAACCCCTGGTGAGTCCTAACTTCACCTCCCCCGTCTCCTTGACTCCAACTCCTTGGAGGGGCGTGCCTGCTCTGTACCCCATCTGGATACACCACTCTGCCCCCACCCCCCAGCAGTACCACTCACTTCCAAGTCTGCCTCCTGCAGGAAGAGTTCATCTGACCTCGCCTGCAGCTTCCTCCAGTTCTAACACAGAGCGTCTCCTGCCTCGACATCCCTGGGTTGCCCTCTCGGTGTCCACATTCTGAGCACACGTCATTTACAGCGACCGACTGACTGATTAACTGAATGAAAGGATGAGTGAACTGTGTGAACGATGAATGCGTGAGTACAAAGCACCATTTTCCTTCACCTGAAACCTGGGGTTTTCCTTTCCTCTTTTCTTTCTTGTCTTCTTTCCTCATCTTACTTCTCTGTAGAACAAAAGACAAAAATTGAGATAAAAGATATTCAGAGCTCAGACTCTGCAGGATGAATAAATATTTCTAGAGAAAGCTGCAAACAGCACGCCCACCCAACCTCCTGGGAGTTGCAGATAAGGGAAGGGGATGACGATGTGGGGATAGCACTTAGACTCCGCACGACGGCCTCCTGCTCTCTACCCCCGCCCCCCACACACAGCTCCACACGATGACCAGCTCCACTACTGAAACTAGGGGAGGGGCAGCCTTAACAGGTCAGGAGTCACAGCAGAAAATGCAGTGAGTCTAGCCCACAGGAGGCCTTCAAAAGATGTCCCACCGGAGAATGAGGTGACAGAGCATCTTGTGGTTAGGGCTTTGGGCTTATACCTTGAAGTTTTTTATTATAAAAGCAGGATGAAATGTGGATACCGGTAATCACCCCATGTAATGAATTTCATCTGAAAGTGCAGACTAAAAAATATTTGACCTAAAAGTAGCTGTTTTGAAGTGGAAAATAAAATTTTGGGTTGTTTTAGTTTTTACTTTAAAACTCCTATAGTTGGAACTTCCCTGGTGGTGCAGTGGTTAAGAATCTGCCTGCCAGTGCAGGGGGCACGGGTTCGAGCCCTGGTCTGGGAAGATCCCACATACAGCGGAGCAACTAAGCCTGCGAGCCACAACTACTGAAGCCCACGTGCCTAGAGCCTGTGCTCCGCAACAAGAGAAGCCACCACAATGAGAAGCGCATGCACCGCAATGAAGAGTAGCCCCCGCTCGCTGCAACTAGAGAAAGCCCGCATGCAGCAACGAAGACCAACTCAGCCAAAAATAAATAAATAAATTTATAAAAAAGAAAAAACAAAACTCCTATGGTTGTTAGCCAAAACTCAAAATAGAGGGCCACCAGCAGGAGATTTCCAGACCATCTGCAGAAAGGCCTACTCCATCATACCAGCTGAACCTCTCATAGCTGCTCTTCTGTGTAAAAGCCCTGGGGCCGAGCTTCTGATGAGATGGCAGAAAGAACACTGCAGAGATTACGACCCACTGTGGAAATTGGCAGTGGACCCCCTTGAAGGTATGCAAATACAATTCTAACTTAAATCTTTAAATCAGGACAGATATTAAAATTTGCGTTAATGTTCATCATGTAATAGCAAACCGACACTAAAAACTTCTGCAAGATCTTTTATGTTACACAAGAGTAAAAACTGTAGTATATGTTCAGATAGTTAAATGAGCACCAAACACTACAAAGTGTAACCAACATGGTTCTATTAAAAACTCTCTTCAACTATGGCATTCAAGGACAGCAATACAATCTTTTCTTTACAAAGCAACCAATATAAAAATCTGCAAATGCCATCAATGCATTTATAGGCTATTATTTTCACATAGGCATGTCATTAGATTCTTTCAATTCTTTCTTTCTTTCAGTTCTTTCCTGAGGTATTTTTTGTGGTTTACTTTTATTGTACTGCTGGATGCATTATCTTTGATCATCCTTTCCTAAAATGATTTTTAAAGACCTGCAAAAAATTTTTATTGCATAGGACACTGTTCATGACACAGAGATCGGGAACTGCAAATATGTGGCACTGGAACAAGCCTTACAAATGTTGCATTTTAAGAATTTTTTTCTTTTACAGTTTGCCTCTTTTAAAAAATTGAAGTTACAGCTAAGAGTTAACTACATACAGTGAAGCAGTGTGGGAATGTTAGAGATTAGAAAATACTATGAATGATAAAGGGGAAAAAAAGCCATAATTCTTGCTGGCTTTATATTGTATTGCCTTCAAAAGCAACTGTACATATTGCAATCAGTTCATAGTTAAATATTTCTACTAATCTGTTTTAGGAGAGCAAATGTCTTTCAAGGTTTCCAGTTCCTCTATGAGCTTCTTGTTCTGAACTTCCAGCACTGCAACTCGACTCTCCAGACATTTGACATATTCTTTCTTTCGACGTCGACATTCTTTAGCAGCTTCCCTATAAGAGAGTAGAAGCAAAAGGGCAAAAACAAAACATTTTTTTTCACATGCATGCTACTGACAGGGAGGCTGAAGTAAGCTTGGTAAATGTGATCGTGGTGTTCCAAATCCTGGGACAACATTCCCAATGCGATTCCAAACCCTAAGCCAAACTGGGTTCTGAAGGGTCACAAGCATCCCTTCCACAAGTCCACATGGCAATTAGTAAGACTGCTGCATCTCCTGCCTTGATTAGAGCTCTGGGCAAACAAGGCCCAAGTCAAAGACAGTCACTCTGCTTTACGGCAGTAAAGATCTTTGAGGGCCTTGAGTTCCTCAATGAGAGTCTTGTTCTGGTTTTCAAGCACAGCCACACGGTTTTCAAGACATTTGACATATTCTTTCTTCTTCCTGCGACACTCCCGGGCAGCTTCCCTGGAACCAACACAAGGCAAATGACAACAGGAACAACCTCTCAGCACAATCCAGAGCGGCTCGTGAGTTTCTGCCCCCCAGACTCAACTGCCAGTCAGTCCTTGGGGATGTCCGCATGGAGCCGCACAACAGTTGTAACCGAGCACATGCCTCGTTGGGAGGTTACCCTAAGACAGCAGGAACGACGGCAGAGCACAACAATTCGCCTGGCATCTGTTGTAAATGGTGTTTTCTTAGGGCACACGTCCCATGGTCACAGTGACCAGCAAGATTTTCAGTAACCAAAACGATAGGACCACATCCCCAAGTGGAATTTCTACAAAAACATTTACAGATCTTTTCAATTCTCTTAATTATTTTTGTCCACCAAAAGCCACATATTCCATCACAATGAGTTAACTTTATTTGATCAAAAAATGATTGGAAAAATTAATCCTTAGAAACCAGTGTCAGCACTGGAGATTTTAATTCTTCAAGACTAAATCTCAGTAAAACAAGATCAATCATGACTGCAAGCCAACAGTTTGTCGGCTAGAAAACAACATGGATAAGAATAACAATAAACAAATCATGCACATTTTCATAAACCAAAATGGAAGGGACTCTGCTTCTGAAAACTAAGGAAGGATAGAAGAGAGGGTACAGAATACAACCCTCAATAATTCAGATAACTTAAATCCAGAAACGTGAGAACACCACAACTGAAGTCATGGAAAGGACGCGAGAGATGCATCTGCTAACCAGGATTTAAAGCACTGCAGACATGCCCGGAGAAAGGCCAGACCAGCAGCCAAAGCAACACACACAAACAAACAGAGGAGCTGAGTTAGTCATTTTCACACATTACCCTGCCAAAAAACAATGGACATGGCCAACATTTTCTTTCTTTCTCCTTCTTTTCAGGGTGGGAGGGGGTGGCTACTACATCATTGAACTCGTCTAGAGAATATACCCTCTGATAACAGCTTTATTTTGGAGTGTTCCTTTGAGAATAACTGCCTTTGGCGTACCCATCATATCAAAAAGCCTACATTGAAACAGGTAATTCAAATATGTATAAGCAAAAGTTGTGTTGAACGTCTAATCACCAGTTACTGTAATGCCAGTTAGCACTGCTGCAATTCTGGACTAGGAGTGACACATGCAACACATGTGGCCAATTCTGTTTTATTTTTAGGATAGTTGATGCTCACTAACAACTGGTTATCTGTGTTTTCTCTGTGGGAAGCAAGGGTCAGCAGAAGAGAGCCCTTGAAATCCCAATGAACTGCAGGAAAAGATGGAGCCCTACTCCCCAGCCAAGAACAAAGCCATCACCCTGTGAACTTGAAAGGTTCTCAGACTTCTCAACTGGTTAACAGAAAAATTAACAGTGTAAAAGTGAACACAATCTGATAAACACAGGTGAATTTAATCTAAATGATGCACACGGCAACGCCAAGAATAAATCCAAGCACACTTACACATTTGCCAGTTTGGGAACACAATTCAACTCTTCCACAAAGAAACTAAAATACATTTCTGAACACCAAGGTTTTTGTGATTAAATCATTATATTAAATTCTAGGTCTGGAAGGAAGATAAGATAGTCATTTCAAAAAACAAGTTACTACTAAATGAAATTTTAAATGTCGAATAGCAGTGTTGTGGGATGTCTAATGTTTCAAGTTTAATTTACCAAGCTGTGCTATTTCTTGTGAGTATGGATACTTTGTGTCTCATGCGCCTGCATGCATGTTACCAGAGTCAAAATATTCCAGGCACAAAGCTCTGGATGGCCACACCAGAAGGGGGTACATTCCTAAGTAGTCTCGCTAAGGAAAACACCTGTTTCTTCTATTAATAGTTAGCTCCATTTTCAGGCCTTGCATTTGTCTGGATATACCCTTAGCATGGAGAGGAAGTACATGGCAAAGAGGAAAAGCTGACAAGGTTATTAAAGAAATAACAACTGTAGCCGGATTGGCAGAAATACAATTAAGTATCTATTATGAATGCCAGCCAAAGAATTTAGCTGAGAGAATGTATAAGAGGTCTTTGACATTAATAAGTAAATCCTACATACTCTCCATAAAGCTAAATCTGCAGCTGACACCGGGGTCTCTTTGAGGTGACCTGGTGTTAGTGTAGTGTGGGCTCTGGGGAAAGACGGCCTGACTGCAGTTCCAGGTTCTGTCCAGTTTGGGCTGTGTGATTTTAATCAGCTTGTTACCTGACCTCTCTGAACCTCAGTTCTTCATCTGTAAAGTAAGGGAGAATAACCAGACTTACTCTCATGTGAAAGATATGTGTGAGTTAAAAAGAAAAAATGGTAGAGGGCTTCCCTGGTGGCACAGTGGTTGGGAGTCCGCCTGCTGATGCAGGAGACACGGGTTCGTGCCCCGGTCCAGGAAGATCCCACATGCCGCGGAGTGGCTAGGCCCGTGAGCCATGGCCGCTGAGCCTGCGTGTACGGAGCCTGTGCTCCGCAATGGGAGAGGCCACAACAGTGAGAGGCCCGCGTGTTGCAAAAAAAACCCACAAAAAAACGGTAGAAACAAGCACTGAAAACTTGCTCAGCAGACACTGAGCAACCGAAGAGCCATTTATCATCTGCTTTTCTCTTGTCCTGCTCTGAAACTGAAATTTGGAAGCTAAAACAGACCCTTCTCAGAATCCCGTGCACCTAGGGACTCTCTTGATTATTTCTAGCCAATGAAATGTGCAAGAACACGTGAGAAAATGAGAGAGGGAACTGGAAGCGTATGTATGATAGGAGGCATCTCTACGTGGTGGGGCTGTGGGTAATTTTAATTCTTCCTCTTGCCTTGTACTTGTCCCCAGCTAGAATTTTTCAGAATAGATTGTACTTGGGTATAATAGAGAAAAAACAAAGTTACAAAATAGATAAAAGAAAACTACATGTAAAAGAAAATTCTGAACTCACACTCAGATTTATTTTGCTCACAAAGAAGCTAAAAATTATACTTATCACCTACTTCACAAAGTAAATACCAAATACAAAATGAATCTTTATTTGTAATAAAGTCCTTCCATTATCATTTAAAAAATGAATGTATCTTTTAGACATTACCCTAAAACATATGAGGATGTACGGCCTGCTGATGAAACAGTTTCATGCCTGGAACTCTGACTAGAAGACTTACTTATCAGCACATGCAGAGCACAAGCCCACATAAAATGCCACACAACATGTAACTTGGGAGAAATAGCTGAGGAAAAGTTAATTTTTTAAAAGCCCCACAGTAATAAATGATATGTCCCCTAAGTGGTTGCGGTTTCTAGTGAAACATCTTACCTATTTTTCATTAGCCTCAGCTCTCGTTTGCGTGTTGCTTCCTCTGCTAGTTGCTGGGGACTGTGCAGGCTTCCCGGCGAGGCAGCCATCACTACTCCCTGTGGCAAAGCAGTAGTTGGAGCTCGGATCTGGTAAGTCGGCATGTCACCAGTGGTGGCTGCAATGAAACAAAATATCACATGTTATATAAACAACTTATGACTTGATATTTTACGTAAAATTGACCTGGAAATAACATACTTCTTTTTACATGTTTTAAGAGGTGAGCTTGCTAATGTTTAAGATGATTATTCTGAGCATTATAGAAATTTTAGGTATCAAAGATCCCTTCAGCATTTGGACCAATGATACTCAGCATGCTCTATACATTTAATTGAAAGGTTTTTATCAAAGGCTAAAGTAGAGAGGCTTTTCAACTGATAGTTCATTTAGCCTAAAATCAGTGGTGTGCTGATAAATATTTAACCACCAGCTCTCTAAGGGGGGGAAAAAAAGCCCTGGTCCATAGTGTTTATCATTCCCATGATGTAAATTCTTTCACCATGGCCAATTTCAAGCTACCGATATGACTTCACTAAACGTAGAGCTGGAAAGACATACAACAGTAAGTAGCACACCATACAGACAAAATAGATAACCTCAAGAGCATAGATACAATTATTAGAAATGATGAGTTTTAATTATTTATTAATGTTGTTTTTAATGTAATTTGTTAAATATATACGTATTTATGTCTTTAGTTTTTAATAATGTCTGTTTTTGCAACCAGTTCATAAAAATCCTGAAAACTTAATAATTGGCTCCAGCAAATGAGTGGGAGCTGGCCCTAGCACACCACTGCAAACATTTTAATTAAGAAGAGCATCTCCATCCTCTGAATACCCCAGCTAAGAGATTTTCCTAAACCCTGCAGCATGCCTGAAACAGTTCCTGAATGTCTTTAAGTGCAAGTCTTATTAACAGGTGATGACTGAGGTACTGGAAGGAAAATACTAGCTTACTGTATTTTCAGCTTAAAAACAAGGACAAAATAAGAAACAGGAAAGCTCTACTTAATACTGGTTTCTCTAGGGAAGGATAATTTTTGTCTTTCTTAGGTTTCTTGGGATAATAATACATTTCTAAGTATTAATTTTTTAAAACATATTTTCTAATCATAGTATAATCACAGTTAAATGACAGATTTAAATATTTATTTAGTATTCAGATTGAATACTAAAAGTAAGTCCTCAAAGTGTAATAATTTAATTTCAAAATTTGTCTATCTACTGCAATAAACACAGGTTCCTAGGAAGGACAGATGGATTTAAGTGAGTAAACATGTTTCTACTACCAATGTGTCAACTTTGAGAACGTATGGTCCAGAATTAATTTGATGTTTTGATGAGATATTATAAAATACATGCTCTCTCAAAGCTAAATGCAAGAAAAAGGTTAAAAAAAGTTATCAAATCCTATAAAAATTGGTCTGATCTAAATGCCAATCAAAATATGAAATGCATCACTGCTGTATGTCATTAAAATGTATTATACCTATTGAGTAAGAAACAAAATTTTACCCAAAGGGAGACAAAGACTTTTTTCACGTAAGTAGAATATTATCACTGAAAATAGCCAAGCAGTTTAAAATGTTAATCGAAAACTGATCTATGTGCTTCTTTTGGGTAAATGCCAGGTTTCTTCCCTCTAGGGCTCAAGAGTTAGGTGAGAGAGTAAAAATATGGCTTTGGGGGCTTCCCTGGTGGTGCAGTGGTTGCGAATCCGCCTGCCGATGCAGGGGACACGGGCTCGTACCCCGGTCCGGGAAGATCCCACATGCCGCGGAGCGGCTGGGCCCGTGAGCCACTGCCACTGAGCCTGCGCGTCCGGAGCCTGTGCTCCGCAACAGGAGAGGCCACAACAGTGAGAGGTCCGCGTAACGCAAAAAAAAAAAAAAAAAAGGCTTTGGGGGAAGATAATTCAATTCTTCATAAGGTTTACAAAAATATCATTTATAAGGTTCTTCCTTCTATATATAATTTAATAAACAATGGTGAATAAACAGTAACTGTGATAGAGATAATGATCACCAGCAAAATCTCTATTAATAAACTTGGGAAAAATCCTAAATTTGTTTTCATGACTATTTAAAATACTGTACACACATATGTCTCATTAGGTGTCATAGAAATTTTTGAAATATTTAAGAAGATAACTTTAAAAATCAGTTGTAGGGTTTCCCTGGTGGCGCAGTGGTTGAGAGTCCACCTGCCGATGCAGGGGACACGGGTTCGTGCCCTGGTCCGGGAAGATCCCACATGCGGCGGAGTGGCTGGGCCCGTGAGCCATGGCCGCTGAGCCTGTGTGTCCGGAGACTGTGCTCCGCAATGGGAGAGGCCACAACAGTGAGAGGCCCGCGTACCGCAAAACAAAACAAAAACAAACAAACAAAAATCAGTTGTAAACTGTTAACTTACTAAAGATTTTTTTTAAAATATTTTAATCATATTGCCAGAGGAGCTAGAACGGTGCACAGAACATGATTCTCTCCTTTTCGCTTTATCCACATCAAGGGAAGGTGGCTATGGGATAATAAAGGTTAAACAATGGAACTCGCTAGAGGCAACAGAGGCTTTCTAAAATTGGAACAATGGCCAGCAACGAAGAAGAAGTCCATGTGTCGTCATGCTGACATTTGCAGGCAGCAGGGATGCAGACCTTGGTCTAGGGTTGCTCTTGCCAAACACTGCTCACAAAGAGTGCAATACAATGAATAGAAAGGTACAGAGGGGTTTGCTGTGCTTGTTGGAGTTTTGTGTGTATTTTTTGTACTGTAAGTTAAAGCAGAATGCTTGAGTAACCATTTTTTCAAAAAAGGAAAAAGTGGGGCTTCCCTGGTGGTGCAGTGGTTGAGAGCCCGCCTGCCGATGCAGGGGACACTGGTTCGTGCCCCGGTCCGGGAAGATCCCACATGCCGCGGAGCGGCTGGGCCCGTGAGCCATGGCCACTGAGCCTGCGCGTCCGGAGCCTGTGCTCCGCAACGGGAGAGGCCACAACAGTGGGAGGACCGTGTACCGCAAAAAAAAAAAAAAAGGAAAAAGTTGGGGTGGGCAGGAATACTTTGCAGGTGAAAAGTAAAGTTCATTCACTGGTCTTAAAACCAGAAATGGTTTTAAACTTGTGCCTATTTCCAAAAGCTGAAACTACCCTCCAAGGACCAAACTTGGCACCATGAAGAACAATGGCACTTTCAAAAGAAGTATTCTTAGAACATTTTGAGCAATAGCTCAGGAAAACATATCGCTTTAAAATGATAACTTGGAAGGGAATGATATATTTGGATGTATTAGTTCTGGATGTTAGCTAACAAACTGGGTTTTATTACAATTTTTCAGACATAGTATATATTCATTTTATCTCCTTCAACAAAAATCAGTTTGCAGCTCATTAGTTCAAGCCAGAAACAGGAATTAGTATAAATTAGTAGGAATTTGTATAAATTTCTGTAATATCCCAACGAATCTATATGACAGTACTATTCTAATGGTCACTAAATAAGTATCAGTGGATGAATTCCATATATTCAAATATGATCACATTAGCAAGCATGTTAATAAGATATGGGCAAAGAGAATCTCTTGTTTTGAGGAAATCCAAATGTCAAAAAGTTTTGTTTTTGAAACAAGTTATGAAAAAGTTTTTATCTTAGCTTTAGTTTCCAGTGTTATGGATGCAGTGGTGATTTAAAGCAGGTTAGCTATTGAGGATCACAGTTCAGAGAACCATACTACATTCTTCGATGACACATTCTGATCCCTGTACTCTTATAAAGGCCAATTCCTGTTCCATCTTAACTACTGAAAGTGTCCAAATTATTTTTTTATGCTAGAATTTCACTGTATTAATTATTTCTGAAAATAAATGGGCCATCAGTGGGGGCTTCAAACTCATGACTGAAGAAGAATAAGAAAAAGATATTTATACATTAATTTTATTCTAAGGCAGCAAACTTTAAAGGCAAGTCAGGGATATCTTTTTTACCCTAGACTCTAGCACAGTCCTCGGCATATAATGGGTACTCTGTGAGTTTACATGTGCACCACAGAGTAAATTTTGAACTTCTCAAGGTTTTGCAAAAGCCCACTGCCATTTAGAATGTTTAAAATAAGCGATCTTTTTATTATAAGACTATAATTAGCTATTGTTATTATAGCTAAGTCTTTAACACTAAGCCATGGAAAGCCCGATAAGATGCCATGTATTTACTCAAACTGACCTTTCTTGATAAAAGGCATTATTTCTTACGTCTTCCCTTAAATATTACTTATCTACCCTGGCATTTTAGAAACAGAGGAGTTGTAATTACAGTGTGATTCCAACCATCTAACTCCTGACATGAAAAAAAAAAAAAAGAAAGTTTAGGTTTAGTGTCAATATTTCATGGGAAAGAAAATTCCTAGGACTCTCAACTCTGGTCAGTAACTTCATACCTCTCTTTGCAAGCTTTAAACACGGTACAGCAGAAAAAGCATGGGATTTGGAGTCTGGGTTCTAGTCCAGCTGTGCCACTTACCAGCCATGTGACTTGGGGCAAGTTCAGTTTCCTCATCTGTAAAATGGGGATACATGATCTCATTTAATACTCACAATAAACCCTATAATGTATGTCAAAGTGTCTAGCATAGTGCCTGGCACATGGTAGGCTTTCATCAAATGTTAGTTCCCTTCCTCTTCCCTTCCTTAAGCTCTGAAAGACAATGTTCCAAATTATGCTTATACTGTATAATTAAAAGACATATAACAACCATATTTTCCCCTGGAGTTTCCCTTCTAACAAACCTAGGTAACAGAATGACTGAAACGTATGGCTCTTATTCCTTATTTTGCTTAAAAAATATGCCCCTTAAAAAACTTTTAAAATTTCTACTATATTTTATTATATCCCTTTAGAGAATAAATCATTAAAAGATAATATAAAATGTCCTTTTTAATGTGCATAATCATTTAAAAGAGAACCTCGAAGATGGAGGATCACAAAGAAACACGATACAATCTCATCAGACTGGTAATAAGAAAACTGAAAACCTCACAAGTAAAAGGTGTTTGTTTCTTTCTAACCAAGAAAGAAACAAGAAACTCAGCCAAATGCCTATCTTGATAGCTTCCAAAGTGAAACAGTTTATAAACACCCCAAATGATGGTGATATTACTTGCTTATTGGTTTATTGAGATCTCTGAGCACATCAGCTGAACAGAAACATTTTTCTATGTGCAGCTCCTCCCTTCATATGTCATTTTGCTCTGCGTCACTAATCCCAAACACACTGAAGTAACACGCAATGGAGGTGACTTAGGAGCCGTACTTGTTAGCAGGGGCTTCTTTCCCTGGCTCCAGCGAACCAAGGACATCTTCACTTTTCCTTTTGATCCTCCTCCCCGCCACCACACCAGTACTCAAAATACCCAAATCAGGCTTGTCCTCGCCTGGTGTCTCACACTGTCAAAACCTTTCCCTCCTCCACTGCTCCACTCTTT
>NW_006799027.1:1923906-1934787 GCF_000442215.2 Lipotes vexillifer | reverse complement strand
CTCTTTCCAGGAAAATGAAATCCTATATAAATGTAACTAAGTACTGATCATTTTCAAATTTGCTACAATTACTATGACAGACAGACCATGTGGAATTAAGCCAGTACTATTTTTTATTTTAAGTTACACATATAAGGGACCTTCCTGAGTTGTTTATTAAGTGAAACTCTTAAGGTGACAAAAAAAAGTCTATGTAAAAACATGAAATTATGAATATTGAAATTTAAAGTTCTCTATAATAGCAAATATATGCTCTATTGTCCTATGAGTGTAATAATAAATATTCTAGAAAAAATCCATTTTGACTACTTAACATGATGCTAACTTCATTTTGCATGTTTTATAAGCAGTGTGTAGTATGCTATTATAACTCATCTAACCGTAGCATTAATTTACCAATGTCAGGTGGATTTTGAGCAGCAATGTAATATGGTGTGAACAGAACCAGACAAAGAGTCTGAAAACCCAAACGGGTTCACCACTTGCTAGCTTTGTGAGCTAGGAGAGCCTTTACCCACTCCGATCCGATCCCTGTTCAGTTACATGCAAATGAGTGTAACAATATCTGCGCTAAGTGCCTCAGTGAGAATGCATGGAAAGTGCTTCTCCTCTCCGGTATTTAAACATGGTTTCTTCATTGAGGCTTGCCCTGATCCTTTAACCCATATTACTGCTTCCTGTGGGTCTCTCGTGATCTGACAGCTTCTTTGATAGCACTCACCCCATACGTGACTTTTTTAATTTTAAAGTTTATGTAAATGCAAAGCATCATCATAATTATTTTATTAGGCAACGTATTCATATAGGCATATAAAACTGGACAAAGTGAAACAATTATCCTAAATTATATTTCATTAAAAATTTTTCAGAAACAGTGAAGAAATAACACAGTGGCAATTTCAGTATACCTTCCACACAGGTTTGGAGTTTTATGGAAACTTAAGGTAGATGAGTGACTTGTTTTCATTTCCAACATGATTATAACTTTCTTCGCTACCAACTTCAAGAAGCTGTTATAACTTGATCCAAAACATTCCTTTACGTGAGAATTTCCAAATAAAAACCTTTTCCAGCAGCCTCTTTTCACAAAGGTAAAATGCATCCTTATTCACTAAGATACTGTTTTCCAAATTTGAATAAGCTGTAATATTTGTTTTTTAACAATTCAGAAATCCAGGCTGAATACAATTCATCAGAGTTTTTTACACTTGGAGACTAAAGGGTATGGAATTAGGCTCCTAAACATAATCAGCTTATGAACAAAGCCAAGAACTATTTCTAGTGCAACTTTAAACTATACCCAACAGAATCAATAATACAATTCTGTAAACCAAAGATATTCACTTTCACATTCGATTCTATGATCCTGTAAACAAATGCTCCTAAAACCTTTACCAGGCCAGTCATTATTTTGGAGCCTGATTTTGGTCCAGATCAGCTTTTCAAACTATAAGTTGTAGACCATGAGTAATTCAGTAATTTCATGGGTCAAGAATAGCATTAAAAAAAGAATGGAATAGACAAGTATGCGTACATCACATAGAGTAAGGATAAGCACTATTTTTGAAACTTGTTTTATATAAATGTACTTGTTTTATATAAACACACACACACACACACACACACACAAGGTCTATGGCATCATGATGTAAAATGTGGGTCATAGTCAAAAAGTTTGCAAGTCAAATATCTAGCTCAATCCACTTGGTTGCAATCCACACGGGGAGGGGGCAGAACTGGGACTCCAAAGGTGGGCCCCAAAGCTGCTCTACTACACCTTGAAAAGGCCCCTTAAATCCTGTGCTCTTTGGGCTCCTCGAAAAAGCAAATAAAATATGCTTTTCATTTTCAAATAGCATTTTAAATAGAATTGATTCTGTGAGAACTGACCAGATTTCCAAAAATAATGATTTCCAAAGGCACAATGAGGTCTTGCGAAAAAAGTGACATTTTAAAAATTTCAGCATTCTGAAAAATTTAAACTAGAATGGGTAAATCAGGTATAAGCATTATGGGTAAAACTGTGAAAAAAAATATTTTCAAGGATAGTGGTATGTTCACTCTATAAACATAAACGCATAAAAATGTTCATTTATTTTCAAGCAATGGTTAAACATTTATGTAAATTTTTACTTTAAAATTTAATATTTAAATATATTCTGGGTATTCTCAAATCATTTATTTTTTGTTATAATTTTCTCTCATGTTTGGACATGAAAATTGGAATTAAAGGTTTAGTAAAGAAAGATATAAGGGTGGGAGGGAGGGAGACACAAGAGGGAAGAGATATGGGGACATACGTATATGTATAACTGATTCACTTTGCTATAAAGCAGAAACTAACACACCACTGTACAGCAATTATACTCCAATAAAGATGCTTAAAAAAATTTAAAAGTAAAAAAGAAAGATATAAACCAACTAATAATTTTTAGAAAATACATGTATGCACAAAAATGCCTTTTGGTTCTAAGAATCATATGACATGTAGTATCTGAGATTATTTTAAGTCCATCTATATCTTACAATAAATCTGTTATCTGAGGGCTTCTGCATTCTATAGCCCCTCTAAAACCTCACGAAAACTTCTTTGAGAAAAACAATTTAACACAAGCTTTACTTGCTCAAGACAATGGAATGTTCCCATCCGGAAGAGAGCCGAGAGACCCACTAAGTGAAGAGCTAAGGTGTGGTGAAGCTGTTTACAGTCACCCACTCTTCAGGAATTTAACTGAGAGCTTAGCACCAGACTGGCACTCAACTGCCGGTAACTAAGTCACCAGCATTACCTGTAACTGAGGGCACCACCCCCGGTAAGAACTGCAGGTGGGGCTGGTGGGTGCGGGTCGGCACGGAAAGATGCGCACTCCCTGGACCCGGCGCTAGCTGGCACTCCGGCCCCGCCAGGCGCCTGCGCAGGCCGCTCAGCCCCTCCAGGCACACACTTACCTCGAGCTGAACGTTAAGGCAAGGCTCACGGGACCTGCTAGGGGTCTACGGGCGCCGGGCGCCGGCGGAGAGGGTGGCAGCCCCCACCTGCGTGCGGCCGGGCGGAAAGAACTGAGTCAATCACAGCGTGACTCGGGCTGACGTCAGCGTGCTGCCTGCCTGCAGTTTAACTTTCCACTGCCCGCCGCACCGATTCCAGGAAATGTAATGACGTCGGCCCTTTGAACCCGGTTAGCTGAGAAGCAGACCATTTTAAACAGGACGGAAGGAACGGCAGGCTCACAAACACCCCTGACGCGCTGCGTTTCCTATTCTGTCTTGCAGCTAGCTACATTTGAACACAGCAAGAAAATCGGAAGGTTACTTTTTTTTTTTTTACAACTTGAACAGAATGTGTGTTTGACTTGCAGCTGCACTGGCTCTGCAACAGGTTGCAGATGAATCAACAGCTTATTTTAGTAGAGCAAATGGAGACAGAGAGAGAGAGAGGGAGAGGGAGAGGGAGAGAGAGAGAGAGAGAGAGGGGGGGGGGGGGGGGGGGAGGGGGAGGGAGAGAGAGGAAGCACAGTACTGAGCAAAGAAGCTGTTACACTCAGATGCCTTCACAGAGTGCCGAGTATATTCGGTTACAGATTAGAAGGAACGTCTTACTCCTCAGCTACTAGAAAGTTAATACTTTTTGAAATACTCAGAGTTTCCTAAATAATTTTTCTAAACTTCAAAAACAATCTTGCAGAATTTCAATCCCTCTTTAAAATTCTTACCTGTTTCGTCTCCAGTTACAGCCATGATGGGCTTCTGCATACAGAACTATCTTGCTTCCCCTATCACAGGACCACATAAAGTGTTCCAAACCAGCAAGCATGTGCAGGGTAAGTAGGAGTACTGACATCACAATGACCTCACTAGCTATCACTGCCATCAATTTGCTTTGTCACAGACGAGCTCACTGAAAGCAAACCCTATAAAAACCCTTCCTGTAATAAATCATCTCAATGTTCTTGTTTCTTATTTTTACATAAAAATCGAGTTGGGCTCTGGCAAAAAATACATCTCATTAGCATTAAAAGTTACATGGCTATTTCTTATGGGGCTACTTTTAAATTATTGTTCTGTCCAAGGTTTCTAAGTAACCAAAGTAGGCATAAAGCTTATATATTTTTCATAACTCATAGGAGAAAAAACAGATTTAAAAACTGACAATCAACCCAGAAAAACGCTGTGAAACACACAGAAGTGTATTTCAGACACTTCTAAATTCACCAAGAAATACCCAGCCACCTTAGTTTACTTGACACATTTTTATTTGCTACAATGACATAAAATCCAGCTGTTTATAAGATGACATAGAATTTGCTAACTTCACTTGAAGGGCATACATGCTGAAATTTTTAAAATTCACTGTGCCAAAAGCAGTATTATATAGCATTCCTCCATAAAAATTATGGAACCACATGAATTTGCTGATATTTCACATTTTGGGGCCACAAAAACAATAATTTCATGTGACTCAATCTAATGCACTATTTTGCTCAATTAAAATCCTTTGAAAGAATTTTGTGATTTAAAAAAATCATAAATAAATCACAGTTACTATTCATAAAATTTTAAAAATATATCCAGTTTCATTTGGATCACTTAATGAAGGTTCAGCACATGAAGAGCTGGATCACTATTGGAAATTTAACAATTACAAAGTTAGGCCAAAGAGTGGCACATGTTCGACAGTAAAACAGACCACAGCCCAGGGGGAAAAATGATCTGCATCTCTACTGCACAAAAAGAAGTGACATGTCACTGATCTTGTATCTTGATCAATGGGTTTACAAAGCCCATCCCCTGTATGATTAGGATCCAAACCATTCTTATGTCAGTGAAAGGGCATTCCACCACATTCTTGCCTTATTCAATGAAGTACCTCTAGTAAGGCAGGGACTTCACATTCAGAGGCTTAGGAGGCGAAACATGAGGGAGGATCCATGTTTACAGTAATTCTCCAGGGCACATAAACTGAAGACATCCTGGCTAAGTAAAAAAGTCTGGGGACCAATGGAGAGTCTATGGAGGATTCTTTTCCATCCCAGCCACACCTAAGGGCTTGGTTCCAAGACTACTAGTCAACTTTATTTCAAATTTGAGAAAGTTCAAATTGATTTTAATCTCAACATTTCTTTACGGACTTCCCTGGTGGCACAGTGGTTAAGAATCCACCTGCCAATGCAGGGGACACGGATTCAAGCCCTTGTCCAGGAAGATCCCACATGCCGCGGAGCAGCTAAGCCCGTGCACCACAACTACTGAGCCTGCGCTCTAGAGCCCACGGGCCACAACTACTGAAGCCCGCACGCTCTAGGGCCTGCATACCACAACTGCTGAGCCCGCATGCTGCAACTACTGAAGCTCGTGCACCTAGAGCCCATGCTCCACAACAAGAGAAGCCACCGCAATGAGAAGCCCCCGCACTGCAATGAAGAGTAGCCCCCGCTTGCCGCAACTAAAGAAAGCCTGCGCACAGCAACGAAGACCCAATGCAGCAAAAAACAAATAAATAACAAAAACAAAAAAAACACATTTCTTTAAATTGGCTCTTAAGTGCTCAATAACTATTAGTGGTAAAAAAGGGTAAAGGAAGGAAAGGAAGAAGGGGGGTTGGTTGCTTGGCTGACTACTGCTATTGGTACGGTTTTAATAAATCCCCTGGACCAGATAAACTCGGTTAATCAGCACACAGGAATAGTAACATTTTCACAGAGGGAGTGTATTTCACTGTCATTCACTAAATGGTTATTGAACATTTATCATACACTAGGGACTGTGCTAGAGACTAAAGATCCCTGTCCAAACAGAAGTCACCATGTGGGCAGGACAGAGAGTCACAATATGGTGGGATACATGCCCTAAGAAGGTGCAGGGGTCACACCAGACAGATTTGGAAGGTAGAGGAAGGCTTCCTAAGGAAGTGCTATCCCACATGAAACCTGGATAATGCACATGATTGTGGAGGTGTTCCTGTCAGGGCACAAGGCTCTGCATGAGGCCCCTAGAGCGGAGAGGGGCCATGGCATATCACAGGAAATGAAAGAAATTCTGCACAAAAGAGGGAGAAGTTGAGCGAGAAGCCTAGTAATGGAAGTAAAGCCTGGATTAAACAGAGGTATGGTCTTTGTTAGGGATTCTGACTTTGTCTAACAAGTAACAGGCATTCACTGAAGGATTTTGAGCAGGAAGCTGACGCAATTACATGCATATGAATTTTAGAAGCCCCACCCCTAAGTGTAGAAGTGAGCGCACAATGGGGAAAGGGAAATGCTGGAGGCAGAGACTTTGTTTTTGAGCAATACTAGTAGCTCCCAGAATCACTGGGAGGCATCAACAAAGGGAGCCTAGCTAAACTTTCAGGAGCAACTCCCAAAAAACCAGGCCAAAAAGGGAGCTGCTGTCTCTGGCATGATTAGGAAAATCAGGATGCTGTTCCACAGCTACCAGCTTCCAGGCAGCCACCTGGCAGGGACTAGGAATCACGGTAACACAGGTCAGAGGGGATGGCAGCCGGAACGAGGACTATGACGGTAGGGGTGGAGAGGACTGAAGAGACGTGTGCTACAGGAAGGAGAATGGATGGAGAAGGGGTGGGAGAGTGATGGGTGACACCCAGGTTTCTACATGAAGCAACAGGATGGAGAGTTACTGAAATAGGGTAACAAAAGGAGAACTGGGGTGGGAAAAATGGATGTGGGGTTTTGGACTTCAGGCGTCGGAGATGTGTGCCATGGGCAGGGATGAGGTCATCCAGGGAGGGCAATCAAGCCAGGTGGAAGAGGGCGCGGGATGCAGCCCGAGTACCACCACCAGCACCTACAAGCTGAGCAGAGGCGACTGGAAGAAGGGGTACAAGCATCCAGGAAGTGAAGGAAGCAGAGGTCGGTAGTGCTAAATGCTGTGGAGGGATCAATCAAGATGAAGGCAGAGACTCACAGAGAAACTGCTGTGACCTTTCAAGGGGATGACAGGGTGGAAGGTGGACAGAGTAAGACAAGAACACTCATGGACCCCGCTATGTTTAACAAAAAACTAGAACCCCTGGCCACCATTATTTTTAAGATGGAGAAGGTGAAGAGAAAAGAAAAGGAAAAGAAAAGGCAAGGAGAAAGAACAAGAGGACTAAAGATTGGAAAGGAAAAAACAAACATCTTACTTGTATTTGATACAAATATTCATGTAGTATCACAGGGAGATTCACCAAGATTCAGCATATTATTAGAAGTAATTAGAGTTTAGAAAGGTTCATAGATGAAAGGTACACTTAAAAAGATCAATATTTCTCTATACCAGGAACAACCAAAAAATGTAACAGAAAGCTACCACTCATAATAGCAAAACAAACAAACAAACAAAAAACCCCCAAAAACAAAACCCTAATGGGTTAAACATTTAAAAACTAACTGAACAAAAAGTATGAGAGACCCCCATGGAGAAAATTTTAAACTGTTAAAAGAAGTTAAGATCTGGATAAGTGAAGACATTCTGTGCTCTGTTGGTGGGAATGTAAATTGGTGCAGCCACTATGGAAAACAGTATGGAGGGTCCTCAAAATTAAAAACAGAACTACCATATGATCCGGCAATCCCACTTCTGGGTATTTATCTGAAGAAAATAAAAACACGAATTCAAAAAGATATCTACACCTCCACGTTCACTGCAGCAATATTTACAATAGCCAAAACGTGGAAACAATCTAAGTGTGTCTATCGACAGATGAATGGATAAAGATGTGGTGTATATATTATACAATGCAATTTTAATCAGCTATAAAAAAGAAGGAAATTCTGCCATTTGTGACAACATAGATGGACCCTGAGAGCAGCATTATGTTAAATGAAATCTGTCAGAGAAAGACAAATACTATATGATATCACTTATATGTGGAATATAAACAAACAAACAAACAAAAAAATCCCAAACTCATAGACACAGAGAACAGATTGGTGGTTGCCAAAGGTTGGGAATGAGGGGTGAGCAAAAAGGGTGAAAGGGGTGTCAAAAGGTACAAACTTCCAGATATAAAATAAATAAGTCCCAGGGATGTAATAATGTATAGCATGGCGACCACAGTAAACGATACTGTGTTGCATATTTGAAAGGTGCTAAGAGTAAATCTTAAAAGTCCTCAGCATAAGAAAAAAAAATTGTAATTATATATGGTTAAGGATGTTAACTAGACTTATTGTGGTGATCACTTATTGTGACTATACAAATGTCAAGTCATTATGTTGTACACCTGAAACTAATAAAATGTTATGTGTCAATTATACCACAATAAAAAAAGACTTCAGTTCTCCCTAAATTAATGTATAAATTCAATGTAATTTCATCATTGGTTTTATTATTATAGTACGTTATAATTATTTGGGAACTCAAACTTGTTCCAAATGCATATGAGAGAACAATAGTTCACAAAAGCTAAAACGGCGCTAAAAAAAGTTAAAAAGACAAAAAAGGGGCACTTGTTCTACGACAACAAAACTAGTGTGGTGCTGGCACGCAGAACAGAGAATGCTGAGACAGACTGGGGCTGCATGAGGCCTACTTACTGCACAGTTAAGAATGCCCATAAATCAATGGGGAAAGGACAAACCGTTAGCAGGGAAAACTGGCTCCATACGCGGGGGAAAAAATAAAAATGGGTTCCCACTCAACACTATACACAGAGGTGGACCGCAGGCAGATTAAGGACATAATGTGAAAGGTAAAACTGTAAAAGCTAACAGAATCAATGCAGAAAAATATCTTTGTTACTTATGGAAGAAAAAGAGTTCTTAAAAACCCCAAAGTATAAAACTTATGTATGTATTATCGATGCAAAACACAAAACATTTTTAAAAACTCTCCTTCTTAAAGCATCAGTAGTTTTTAGTAGATTTTCCATATAAAAAAAATAAAATTGGAAGAAATGAGCATTCTTTATGATTTTTCATAAAAAATGTATTTCATATTTAGACATATAGGGTTCATGAGTACTGGGGAAAAAGAATGGGTACTTTAAATTTATATTTAAAAGAAAACATTAAAGCACTGGGTAAATACTATGGATTTTCTTTTTACTCCATAAATGTCACCACTTTGGCTCTTCATACACTTTTATTATAGTCCATATAATACCTAAGAGTAAAGCTCCCCAAATACCTAAGAGTAAAGCTAATTATCAAGAGATTCATCAGTTATAATCTGCTTTTATCTATACTTGCAAGACTTTCAAACTAAAAGAACTGATATTACTTCCTTTGAAATTAGTGCAAATAGACCAAGGGGAATAGAATTAAACTAAAACACAGGATTTTGGAAAGTTGCATTGAACACATTATAGTTATTTGAGCACAACCGAATGAAATTAAAATAATGTATAATTCAATTTTAACTGAAATCTTACTTAGGTTACCCTAAAAACTTAGGGCTACATCCCAACTGCTTTATTTCACTACTCAGCTTTCATTAAGAGGTAGAACAGGTACCTCAGAATTCAAATATACTAAGAATGGTCTAAAAAAGAACAAAGTCACCATTTGTTTTGAAATGAGATGTCTAGAAAGCAGACTTGAGTGTTAACAACTGGGGAAAAACCCAAATTCAGTGCCTCAAGGACTGGACACTTAAATCTTCCTACACTAGGTACTAAAAACATACTCAGTACATTTCTAACCCCCAAATGAAGAATATTTACTTAATGAAAAACTTCATTCATGTTTTCAACTCCTTTTTTCCATTATGCTACTCTGAATTTAACTTTTCTTTAGAGCCAATAAAATCTGCTAAAAATTAAAGACTGTATAATTTATTTAACTTATTGTTTAATATACTAAAATATTTCTTCTCCAAACCTATTTAAGTCCTCCCTCCCTCCCCCGAAAATCTACCTCCTGTATATTTCAGAAAACTATGAAATCACCACTAAATGGAGTGCTATAGTAACCCATGGGTATTCTAAATGTATTAGATGAATGACATATACCTTGAACCACCACCTGGCTGCCTGGGACAAAGAACTGCTGTGTGCCATCTGCTGACTGTGTTGCGTACTGTATAATTGTAGCACCTGGCGGAGGAGCTCCTGAATTTGTCATTGTTAATGCCTGCAGTCCCTGAACACCATCAGATCCTGGGTTAGAAATCTGGATTGCTTCACCTTGGGCTATAGCAACTTAACAGAAAAAGAAAAGAAAAATTAGAGAATTTCAAGATTCATTTTTAATAATCCCATATAGGAAGAATATACTCTGGATCTATTTATTACCGAAGCTTTCATTCTCAAGTTACCCTTAATTCTCTATGCTGAATTGGTAAGGGGCTCCTCCTTCATGGGGCAACACTCTGAGAAAGCTCAAAACACTTGAAAATATCTTATATTCAGAACTGTTTGAAATACACAGAACTCATGGAGGGGCATCCATCCAACTAAATTATTCAAGAGGAGGAGATCACACAGGGAGAAAGTCCGGGTTTTGATTTCCTCCAGTCTTTCGTATATTTTTAGTTATAAACAACATTCTTCTAACATTTAAGAAATGGTCAGTTCAATTCGATTGAGCATTATGATTACAATGAATTTATAATTTGTTCAGGTAACTACCTGCCTAATTTATCATCAAAAGAAAGTAGCTTTTAATGAAATATATATATACAGTATATAGCTTTAAAACATATATTTATTAAAATATACATTTCTATACATTTATGTACTTATTAAAACCTATATATATTTTTAGACTTGAGGTTTTAAAGCTCAAGTCTACAAAACTGTAACCTTTGCCATTTTGACTATGTCAGGAGAATCCTGAAATATAAAATGTTGAAGTTGGAAAGAACCTTAAAAGGTAACTGTGTGGGCTTCCCTGGTGGCACAGTGGTTGAGAGTCCGCCTGCCGATGAAGGGGACAC
>NW_006799027.1:1900708-1923374 GCF_000442215.2 Lipotes vexillifer | reverse complement strand
AAAATACAAAAAAAAAAAAAAAAAAAAAAGGTAACTGTATTGAAAGACTTTGTGCTACATTTACCTCTACCAAGTGTCTTGAACTGTAGCTAATGGCAACAAATATGAGGTAGACTTCCTTTAAATACTGAGACTTGCCAGCCATGTTTAAAAATTAACTTATTAACAGAAAGTTTCAAAAGAATAATTGATCAAATGCTATGTTTTTAAATTTCACTCTAATGGACAAATAAGTACTATTTAAAATATCTGAGAGTCCTATATATTTTAACATAAAGATGACAACTCCATGATTTAATTTAAACACTAGAGGTTAAGTGGAACAAGGGCTATTCTTTAAAAAAACCACATATAAACCAGCTAGTTAGACTTTACAACGAAGATAAAAATGACACATAATCAGAATAACGCAACACCTATAATTCAATGTAATGCCTTACAGGAATGCTGTAGTAGTGTCTAAAATATAGTCTGAATATTTCTGAGTCATTCCCTAACTTTGTAACGGCATCTAAGCAAAAGTGACAATCTGATCGAATAAAACTATCAGAACTATTGGTAAGATTAACAACCACCATCACAACAAATCTTCAGTTCTAGGGCCAACACAGAAAGATGGGTTAAAATTTTTAAAAGATTTCAACACAGAGGCGCTGTCTGGTTTTAGTTTGTTGGCAGGCTGCTATACGATTGACAGAAACTAAAGAATCAGTTACCAAAATGTCAACAGCGCTGTGGTTGAGAAACTCTGAAGTAACCTCACTTTATTTGTCTGGCTCATCTAGAGCATTATATTCCGTACACATTTTAAAAACAAGATTTCACCATGACTCTCCAAAGATTTCAAGGTCTCAGGACTCACCCCTTAATAATAAAAGGGTTTGAAAGAAGTCTGAAAAAGAGATATTGCTTCCTTGGATCTTCATGGCTGGACATGAATGAATTTCATATGTTATCATATATTTGAATGAATATTTTCAGTTGATAGTTTGTTGCCAAAGAAACAGTGCTTTAGAAAGAACAGACATAGGCAGTGTAACCACAATGCTGAGAAGCACAAAGCCTAGCATACAGCAGGCACTCAATTGATATGATGAATGAATGGCTATCATTTCAAGACAGAATATATAAAAACGACTTAAGCCACGTGTGAATCCGTAAGAGTTAAATGAAGTATTGTTTCAAATTATAATGATAGAACTTAATTTTCCATATTGACAATACAATTACCGAGCTTTTGAACTAGTAAAAAATCTGAGAAATTGCTTCAAAGGATAAGAATCATGAAATAGGTAGATAAAAATCCTTACTTTCTTCTTTTCATACTTCATTCTTTTCATTTTTTTTTTCATTGTTTCCCCATAGTTCCAACCAAACTTCTTTGCTTTCATACTGTGCAAAGCTGATATATCAAGAATCTGTTCCTCTTATCATTTTATTTTCTGGTCATCATATAATTAGGTGTGGAAAACAAAAGACAAACACACGCACACAGAAGCTGGCTCTAGGGGGAAAATGTTTCTACTGATGAGTCTTGTCATTTAGCCTAACTTTTTTTATACCAAAGGCACTCTTGATTTTGGCACTATCAAATGACAGTGGACCCTCCCATGTCAAAAGGTAGCCTCTCAATTGACAATATTCCCAATGTGTGAAGATTTCCCAATGCTTCAGGATACGAGAAATAGGCTGTGTGTGTGTGTGTGTGTGTGTGTGTGTGTGTGTGTGTGTGTGTGTTCAAAAGATTTGAGGAGGAAACTTTTTAGGTTACAAAATATCCAAGGATAGCATAATTTTTTAAATAAATACACATCAATATAAATTAAATAGGAGGAAAAACTAAAATGAAATTAACTGAATGAGTTTAGTCATGTCTTGTTTTAGCTAATTATTATTTTTTTTAACTTATGGAACTTTTGTAGCGAACATAAAAGGTGAAAGAATTTTGTGTCATTTATTTTCCCTACCCACTCATTCCAAACCTTTTTCTGTGTCTGGAGTATTTTAAAACAAATCTCAGACATCATATCTGGCAAATCATTTTAAAGTAAAATCACTGGCCCATATCAAGGCCATTAGCAACCACTGAAAATAAAACACCTTTGTATTTCCTACTAATTTTACCTTGGGGACCTAGGTTTTATTAATGCTTTCTTGGACTGATGCATGCAACTGAGGCATAAAAGCTTACACATATGGCCACTTTGTTGTTTGTAATGAAGAGTCCACACAAGTCTATGAATACTGATTAGGATTCAACCAGAAGTAAAAGTGGTTTATTATTTTAGAGTATATGCACATTTATTTTCCTCTTTTAAATAATCCTAATAACATTACAGTTTGATGAAATAATCTAAATTGAATTAAAACTGAACAAATAGATTATATAGTCAATTAAATTCTACTTCAATGTCCATTATTAACTAATTCAAGCCTGAAAGTATGTTATCTGCTCATAGTAATGATGGGTAGAGGTTGAGTTCTGTTGTCCTAGTTGCTCTGGGACGTACCTAACTTTTTGTCCCGTAATGTCTCAGGTGAGCTGTACTCCATAATTAAGTAGGTCGCTCTATATGCACAGATTGAATGTTGAACACACTGACCTTATGTTAAAAAAGAGTTTGTCTAGAGAGAGTATAATTCATTAATTAACTAAGTATTTTTCTACTAAGTTAGTTTTAGTGGTTACACAAATGTCTTCATACACATTCTTATATAGCTATGACATTTAGCCTCAAATCAGAATTAACCCAAGTATGGTCTCCCCATCCCCAACTTACCACATACAACAGTAACCAGGATGCTATCATACCAACTAGTCTAGGCAATAAATTCTTTAAAAATTCCTGGTATAAAAAATTGTGTTTAAAATAATCTGCTACTTCTACTACTCATTGACATTAAGCACTTCTCTCCTAGAGCGATTAATATCACTGAAGCAAGGAAAATACTACTTATAGGATGAAAATTCAAGAGTTTTGATTAAAAAAATTTTTAATTAAAAAATAATATTTTAAAGTCTTGTATAATCAATAAAGAAGGAAGAAGAGAAAAATAAGGGTGGAAAACTGAAAAAAAAAAAAGGTTCATGACCAAATGAGGAAGGAGCAGAATTTATTTAAGATTTTATCTGACCTCTTTTCATGTGATGCTAACATCTTTTTAACCCTAAACCTGTATATATGAGCTAATTCAAACACATAAACATGTAAATGTTTAATTACTTATGATTTAAAACCATCTTTATTCCACATTGCAATAAAAGGATTCATAAATAAAACTTCATCGAATGAACTTTAAAAAGGAACAGCAGACCTTATTCCAGTGAATTCTTAGATTGAAATTCAAAAAGTGAGCACAAAACAGAAGCTGTGAGTACCTGTGCCTTAGAGCCAAGAGGTGCCTTCCTCTTGAATAAAGACTAAAGAATAAATGCTAAAGAAGAATAAAGACTAAAACAGCCTCCTGCTATAACAAGAACAGCAACACCAAGGTTAAAGAGCCAGATTTACATCAAGTAGATACCGTCCTAAGTTTGCTTTGAAAGGTACCTTGGGAGCATGTAAGAAAAGTCACTCCTAAGAGCAGTAAATGCAACTGCATTTACTTTAGAATGTGCGAGCCTATCGCGCAAATTCCTCTTACAAAGAAATGGAATTGGTGCTTATTCATTTGAGTCTCCTGAGAATTCTGAATTCTTCAAGCAATCCACAAAGTTCACAGATACCTTTCTTCATATGGTGGATTTAGGATCGACCCACTTACCTATAGTGTATAAGATGCCAGTAAAGATGAGTTAATAGAGATTCACTCTACCAAGATTCCTAGTAAAATAAAGTAGGAGCAAGCAAAGAGACAGGGATATTTAGGAAAAAATAATTTGAAGTCTTAGGTGACAGTCCTTAATTGGTAAGGGAAGAAGTAGGGTAAAGTAGACGGCGGATTAAAAAGAACCCAAAAAGCCGTCTTTAGAGAAAATTTAATGAATTAAGAAACTTCAGACATTTAAATTTCTTTACCTGCAACAGCACACATAGAAGAACCACAACTACTGTTTGAGAATTCACTCCCATTTAATGCATGTCTTGAATGTCATGCAGCAAGTAACATTCTTTGCTAATTCTAAGACTATCTGAACCACTAACGTTCAGAAATATTCTCTTGAGACAAAACAGGTTTTCTTTGACCAGAACGACTTAATTGGCATAGAGCAAACCTATCACTAAGATCTGTACTTCCAGCAAAGTTTCTCAAGTGGAGGTCACTTTCTTGGTGTTACAATAATGAATCCCTGCCTATTTTAAGTTATTTTCCCTACTCCGGGAAATAGCCTGTTCTAAATTTCACTTCTTATCTTTGTGATTAAAAAAAATAAGTTGAAATAATAAGGCCAACTTCCATCAAATATCTCACTTTCAACTACTAAAAATGTGACTACCTGTATATGAGAAAACCTGAATTTTTATTTTACTTCAACTTTGACTCACAAAGTTGAACACTCCTTTTACAGTTCTGTTGTTTTTAACTCCAACTAACTCATTATAGCAAATTAAAAATAAAAGATCTAAAACAGTAATTTTTGAAAAAAAAGAAAGTAAAGTTTGGGAGAAAGTCATCCATGGATAAAAGCTGAAGAAAGATTTAAAAAATTTTTTTTACAATAAAAGGCTATAAAAGGGTCTCAAAAATAGGTACATGCAAATACAGAGAAAAATCTCCAGAAATTCTAGTAAAATAAACTCTATTCTAAAAACCAAAGGACACCAGTAATTGTTTCTATTTCTAGATATTTAAGAATATTTAATCATTAATTTCTGTTAAGTTATTGCTAGTAAGAAATGGTTGATGAAAATGGATCTTGTATGTATAAATACACATTTAAAGCAAATGTCTCCTAAAGAAAAGTTTAAATGTTAGTATGCACTTTTCAAATGAAAGAATTATCAACATAAACAAGTGTCACTAATTATCATTTTTAACATAGGCAATATCCCTTCTTTTGAACCAATAAAAATGGCAATTTTTAACCTGCGGACAGCACAGGTAGGACAACCACAACTTTTTATTAAAATAACTGCCAGGATCATACTGTATGGGTCCAAATTAAGAAAGCTAAGTAAGAAACTGTCCATGAATTCTGATGTGGCAAATAGAGAAATGTCTAACTTCTAAACATTCGATTTTCTAGTTCTCAACCAGAACTCCTGACTCCACTCCTGCACACCCACATAGCCCACACCCAAGGTAGTGACACATCGAGCTACCAGCTGCAAGCACGTGCTAAGAGCACAAGAAATAAAGGCTTTGATGCTGGCTGGGGGGAACAGTTTAACGACTGGGAGTGAGACACTGCCACAGCTGGCTTACATTTCTCTGTTTCATGTCAAAAGTAGCATGTCTCTCTTCCCCAACAGGTAAAACCTGTTATCTTCTCTTGTCCTCACATTAACCTCCAAATTTGGCAATCTATTATCATTCACACTTCAAAGACTAAAAACCTGAGATTCGAAACTATCTCACTGTGATCCAGGTAGTAACTGGCAGGACCAGGTGCCACCTTCCCCATGTCATCTCCAGCTTCAACATCCTCTCCAAATTCTCAGCTAATAATATAGGCAAATTCACCACAGCATCCTCGCCCATGTCACTTATAAAGAGATCAATTCCTAAGCAGCATCAGGATATGCCAGAGAAATGTTTCAGATGACAGACAGCATCTTAGGTCACCCTCCAAACTTTAAGATGTCTTAGCATTATTTCAGCAGTAATTTCCAACCTTTTCATGACACAAAACAGAAAATGATAATAAGTGTACAGCCCACTGCTCAAGGCCAGAGCTGACCAGCCAGGAGGTTCCAGCAGCTCCAAGCCCTGCCCGGCAACACCAGTTCTAAAACTCCCACCATCTACTCCTAGTGGGTCAGACAAAAAAGGCACAGAAATCAGTGAAGTAATAAAAGAGAAATGAAGATGAAAACCTCAGGGTCTAACTTTGACAGACCATGAGGAGTTTTCTTTTCCTAATATCAACTTTGGACATATTCATTCAGTGTCCTGTACAGGGTGTGGACAAATTATACGCCAGTTCTGTCAGGTATCAGCATAGGAGCTACCCAAAGAACAGGAATCACCAGAGCAGAATTCGTTTAATACTGCAAATCTACCACCATTAAAAGAAAAACTCTAAAAAACTAATGACTAAGGCTTCCCCATAGATTATAGCTTGCTTTAGCATCCAGGTCATAAGTTAAGACTTGAGATCTTTTGTAGGTATTGTTACTTTTTAAAGAGAAAACAGAAAATACACCTAAAATCTTAACACTGTACTTGGATCAACACAGTAATTAACATCACACATATTCCTGTACCTAACTAGCTTGTTTAAAAAAAAAAACAAAAAACCTTTGTTTCTGTCCTTTTTCTCTCTTTTCCTCCCCACTTTTCTTTCTAGCTCTCATTTTAAACTAAAGTATTTTTATATATAAAACATTCTTGATTTGGGAAAAGACTAGTGCTTTAACTGAAGCAAAAAGCACAGAACTAACAGCCCATTAAAATGCACAAGACTAAATGTGAATGTATCTGTTTATTTACAGCTTTCGGTACTTAAAATTTCAAATAAAGTCATCTGTCCAATTGCTTTAGTTTAAAAAAATAAATCATTTTTCCATTCTCTTCTAGAAAAAGCTGCAGCACAAATAAACACAGTAGAGAGTAGTGAAAACAGAATTACATTTAAAACATAGTTTAGAAAACATATGTACCTCTTTTAGATTAGTAAGTATAAAATGTAATTGTTGGTGACAAAAGCCAACAAGAATGAAATACAGACATTTATATCTTATTATGTTCACATGTATCATAGAGACAAAAACAGTAAGTTTTAAACTTTTACTAGATATGAATATACACATATAAATTAGAAAAACCCTCCCTTTATTTTTACCCCAAAGTTTTCTTCTATTTTCAGTAAAAAATTTTTTTACTTTTCAAAAGTATATGACAACTGTCAGTACAAATCTCTCACTTCTTTAACATGTACTTTTCACACTACGATACACAGTTTAGGTATCATGATGCATTTTAAAATGGGTCAGTTTAGTGTCAAAACCCGAGATGCTTCAAGGAAACTAGAGAGACTTAAAGTTAGCAGTACGTCATATGGAATTGCAGCATACATACTGTATTGCCCCGTGCTAGTCTGATATATGCTAGTCGGCACTGCCATAGCAGAGATATTAGGTGACGTTCCTGCTTCCTCGGATTTTTCTTCTTCAATCTTGGGAACACCAGGCACATCAGAGGAAAGTTCATTCAGTATTTTTCTAAAATATAATTTAACAATATAAATAATTAAGATACATGAATGAGATTTAAAACAGAACAGCTATAATGGGAGAATCTGATGTATAATTATTCTCTTTTTCGGAAAAAGTATCATTACAGTAGGAAACTTAACTTACCTGTAAGAGGGTCTTCGTGAAAGGATTTCTCTGCGTTTATGAAAATCAATTACACTTTCTGATTCTGCAGACTCATCTGCCTCCGCAATTGTTGCTACCTATAACACAAGAGTTCCTGAAATGCATCATAAAATCCATGGTATCTCCTTCATTCACAACACGGTGCTTAAGGGTCTCTCTGTGTGTAGCACTAAGCCGGGCGCTGGGGACAGAACACACTGAGACGCACTAACCACGCTCACAACCTGGCGCAGAGGAAGAGGAAGCGCAGACAACAACACTTAGCTGTAGAACCAGCCTGTGTGCAAAGGATGGCACAGATAACATATACTGCAGAAATGCAAATGAGTGTCAGGCAGCCTTCAGGAAAGCACTCAGTGTAAGATACACAAGACCTAAGATCCAACATTGAAAATATCTCATAAATCCAGCAGGGGGTGAGCCAGCGAGTGACAGAGGCAGAAAACAATACCACTGCTGACTTATGCTGCTGGGTCTTCAAATTAGACATTAGATAGGTACAAAGAAGATAGAATATTTAAGCAGGTAAACACGTGGGTAACAAGCCTGGTTAAAGTTACAAGTAGGTGGGGTGGGCTTGATGGCAGTAGGTCTTGAAGGTCAAAATAAGGAATTTTTCCTTAAAAGAAAGATCAGAGTTTTAAATACAATTTCATTTTTTCAAGTAATAGTATAATAACAAATAGTAAAGAAAGTCAGGAAACTAAAATAATGAATCTCTCTACAACATGACTGCTCTCAATATATTCAGCCATCTATCATAGGGGCTAGGATAGTTCTGAGTTTGCAAAACTCACTTTACTTAATATTACAACTATATGGGAATTTGATTTGGGCACAATCAAAAAAGCTTATTAAAATACCGACAATGCAGGCAGGAATATATACTTCCCAAGGCACATGGATGTACATATTTGTTCACCTACATGTATGACCTTGCATCTCTGGTGATGAACACCCTACACATAAGCACACTCATCCATGAGGAGAACTTATTAGAGAAACTGTCGCTGCAAATCAGACAACCATATATCATCACCAAATATTTATCACTTTAAAGTGGGCTTCCACATATCTCTCGTACAATCATAACAACTCCCTTATGCAAGGTAAGCTATTATTTTAGAAAGTGAAAACTGAAGTTCATCATTCGACAGGTAGGAATTCTAACACAAGATCCACAGACAGCTATCTCTACAAAGATAATCATATCATCCATTTAACAAAATCCAAAAGAACCTACTGAATATGAGATATTTTCTTCCAGTACCAGCAAGGTTAAAACTAAGTACAAATATTGATATCTGCACCCCAATAAAAGTCATAATACAATAAGGAGAGTGGAAAAACTTTCTTGCTTTATAATTAGGGTCAGAAAGAATCAGAAAGTCCTGGAATCAAAGTTCATTGCAGGAAAGAAAAAAAAAAAAAGACAATACTGAGAATCACTCTTATATTTTTGAAAGACAGGAGAGACACCTGTGCTGAAAAGATAACCAAGCTTTTAACGCACGTGGATTTATTATTACTTCAAGTGTCATGTTGCAACTCTCATCCTTATTCTGCAGCAAACTGGATTCAAATATGCAGGAAAAGGTAAGACTGATTAAGTATAAGAAACTACATTTTCCTCAGAGATCTTTTCGTCATCAATTAGGTTCAAATAATTTCAACATTTAAAGGACAAAAATAAACTGACCTAAAAGGAACAAACATAGATTCAGTAGAAGAGAAAAGTATGCTTTTAAAAATGCATACTTTGGGCTTCCCTGGTGGCGCAGTGCTTGAGAGTCCGCCTGCCGATGCAGGAGACGCGGGTTCGTGCCCCGTTTCGGGAAGAGCCCACATGCCGCGGAGCGGCTGGGCCCGTGAGCCATGGCCGCTGAGCCTGCGCGTCCGGAGCCTGTGCTCCGCAAATGGGAGAGGCCACAACAGTGAGAGGCCCGCATAACGCAAGGAAAAAAAAAAAAAAAAAAAAAAATGCATACTTAATAATTTACATCTGTTGATGCAAAGAAATGTTTTAGCTTCGAGAAATGTTAAGAATTTATGACCAACTTTGATGACAATAAATAACAAAACACATCTCTGGATCGCAACCACAACACTAACCACGTCTAAAAAAACCAAGGTTTAATCTGATGTATAAACGTAACACCAAGTAACAATAATATCATGTCACACATATTGAATTAACAATAAACCTAAATTTCTACACTCTAATGTGAGTACTGGTGAAAACAGCATCAGTAGTACAATATTTACATTACCATGTTTATTAGACATCTCCAAAGAATCCTCAAAATACTTTTAAGCATCTTTGGAGAGCACTGCTAAACAAATCTAAGTTTGAGCAGAGAGCAACAACTTAAAGGAGAATGACTCAATCTGTAAATTAAGAGCTGACAATAGAACTACAACTCGAGTCAAATCTATGTATCTAGCAGGGCACAATGCACCTCACACATAAAAAGGAAATTCGTCTAAATGTTTAATAACAAGATTTGAGCGTCAAAGCTACACAAAGAAAATGAGGATAAATGAATTAGTAAAAGAAAAAAAAAAAAAAGCTCAAGAAAGTCCAAGACAAATCATCCGGGAAGGAAGCTAACCTGAACAGTTTGTAATTGTGGTGACTGAATAACCGATGGCTGTCGTGTCTGAAATACTCCCTGGACATGTACAGTTTGGCCTGAAGGTAACTGTACTAGAGTTACAGCTGGGGAGCCTCTTCCGGTGCCTGACCCAGCTACAGAAACCTGCAAAAATGATCATCATTGAGGATTAAGGCTGGATCTTTTCTTGGTTCTTTACGTTTTTCTTAAAGAAATACCATTCACTATTATGACTGGCCTATTTTTCCTGCTTCTAAGAAATGACAAGCAAGCCGGGGTACGTACCATTAGGAGATGGTTACTGTCCTGGAACAGTCATTCTCTGATGTGACAGATATTAAAGAACCCATGCTCCTCACTGTCGGTTCCCATGCTTTGGTGGCTAAAAATGTTCCAAGCACAAAGTTCCAAAGCAGTTAAACTACCTCACTACGACCTCACGACTACTAACAGTGAAGCCTTACTTAGGCCAGAGTATAAACCACCCTCCTTAACTTAAGAGAAATCGGAGACAGAACTTAAAGATGGTAAATTATTTTTTAATAAATGAAACTTCTGACATATGATATTATAGTATTACTCCAGACACAAGCTAATGCCTTGTCTCTATACTGATGAAAACTGCAGTTACTTTTATGCCCCAACAGTCACAAAAAGGGCAAAAGCCAAAGAAATTCCAGGACCTCTCATGCCCCTCGCACCTCCGAACCAGAGAAAGCTCATGCCTTGGAGCCTATGTAGCCCTGGCACACTTCTTTCCCCCCAACTCGAGCATCCAGAGGGGCCAGAACCATCACTTGGCTCGCACAGACAGGAGAGAACAGCCATTTACCAGCTACCTTGGGTGCTTTTGACAAAGATCCCTACCAGTAAAACACAATAAAACCTTCACTTCTCTGGACTCAAAACCTGCCAAGTTTCTAATTAGTACACAACTGTCCTAGAGGCCAGTGTAATCTTACAAACTTTGCCTCATTTTACTAAGTTTCACTATTCATTATGACTTAACTCAGAACACCGAAGACTTTGGACATGAAAGAAGCTACTAGTTTCTATCATGAGTGGTGGCAGACCACAGAATCTAAAACAAATTTTGAAGAAAGCTTCCGTTGGACCTCACTTTAAGGAAAACCAATCATTTCCAATCTACTTACTCTAATACTTTAAAAAGAATTATTAAAAACTGGGTTTATAACAAATAATTAGATTTATTTAAAACATCATTCTCTTGGAAGGCAAACTTCTTTGGCAATCCAAAAGTAAAAACTCTTCTATCCATGCAAGAGAACCTACGCGGAGAGCATTGAACTAGGTGCCCTAGGGTGGAAAGCAGAGTTGCTAAAACCAACACCTAAGACACAACAGCACACAAACAGCACAGAACTAATTGCTCCATTGTCCAGGTCATGAAAACCACAGGAGCACAGGACAGAAAGATCAGTGTGGGCCTGAACACCAAGTGGAGGCCTTGTGTAGAAGCTGCCAATTGAGCTGGGCCTTGCTGTGGCCTGGGCGATAGCTGGACAGAAAAGTGAGACCGGGCCGGAGACACCCAACATGTAGCCCACGGGGCAAATTCAGCCCACCTGCTCCTGGAGTTTTATTGCCTACTTTAGATTTTAGGGGAAAGAAAAAGGGCATTCCATAATGGAGCCAGCAGATTTAACAACCAGAAGTTTAAAAACCACTACATTTACTCTACAAATGTTCCCTGCATGAATTATAAAAAAGGATCTATCTCTTTGTGAACCAACTGCCAAAAGGTACTCCTTTGCCAAATGACCAATTCTCAAACTTTTTAGTCTCAGGACACCTTTCCACTCTTAAAAATTATTGATGACCTCAAATAACTTTTGTTTATGTGATTTATATCCAGCAGGATGCTGTAAACGCACAACCAGCTCCTGGGAAGGGAGAATGCTATGGGTAACTTTTGCAGATTTCTGTAATTTCAATACTCCTACTATGGCAGATTTCAAGCTACCAATGGGTGACACTGAACACAAAGCTGGAAAAAGATGTACACAATCGGCTCTCACAAGCCAGCTCAGCCCACTGTTGGTTATATGTATTGATATTTACCACATTAGAAATTAAAACTGAGAAATGTTTAAAATACTTAGTAACTCACTTAAAAATAACAATAATACCATTACACGCTAACATAAATAACATTTTATGAAGACTACTTTCCAAGACAAAATAATTAATGACAAGAGTGTCAATGTTTTACATTTTTACAAATTCTTTTAATGTCTGGTTTAACTTAAAACAGCTGGATTTCATACCTATTTCTGCACTGAATCTGTTGCAATATGTTATTTTAATCAGTATGTGAATAAACTATGCCTCTTACACATGTATGATTAGAAAAGGAGGAGTATTTCAATGGCTTTTTCAGAGAAATGTGGGTATTCTTCTTTGATACTACACCAAAACTCAGCAAGTGGTTGTTTCTTAAAGGTTAGTGGCCATGTGGAATCTGAAAACTTAGTTACGTTAAAATCCATTCATCTATCTTATACTTATACATTGATCTATCTTATACTCTTTAGCCAGGCATGATTTTGTAACGTTATGCGGTAGTTATTTGGAAAGTACTGGCTCACTGAGTTAAGTAGATCTCGCAAATGCTGACACATTTCATGATACACTATCAGAAAATCACATTCATTAAAATCAACATCAACTTCATCAGAAAACTATAAATACTGGGAAGCTATCAAGCTCAAAATGGCAGATGGAGATTTTCCAAAATTCAAAACTGCTGCTTAAAAGCCTGAATTGTATCATTGGCAATAAATACTGTTAATTGTTTTCCTTGACGTGACAAGCTTACTTCATTTTTTTTTGAATTTTTGAATTTCATTTTATTTTTTTATACAGCAGGTTCTTATTAGTTGTCCATTTTATACACATCAGTGTATACATGTCATTCCCAATCGCCCAATTCATCACACCACCCACCTCCCGCCTCAGCCCCTGCCACTTTCCCCCCTCGGTGTCCATACATTTGTTCACTACACCTGTGTCTCTGTTTCTGCCCTGCAAACCGGTTCATCTGTACCATTTTTCTAGGTTCCACATACACGTGTTAATATACGATATTTGTTTTTCTCTTTCTGACTTACTTCACTCTGTATGACAGTCTCTAGATTCATCCACTCATTTTCTTTTGAGAAAATGTTTTTCAAATACTCAAGTTTGAACAGTCATAGTTTGGCTATTTGCCATTATTTCAAGAAAAATCATGTTCTGTTTGGGGGGGTGGGGGAATGCAGCTAGTTCTTCTTGCCTCTCATTCAATAACTCAAGTGTTTTTTTTCTCAAGATCACCATTGGTCTTCAGTACGCAGCAGAAATGCTTTCAGTGAATGTCCCACTTCCACAGCACAGAATATTAAAACAACATGTACTCGAGGGTCAAGATTTAATACAATTGGTAATGTTTGCTGATTCATCAGGGACAGTCTTAAGTGAAACTGACATTTTTAAAAAAAACCTGCAAGTTAATGTAGTGAAGACCACAATGACAGTTTGGCACCACTGCCACTGACTTGATCGTGCTAAGGTGCCAAGTTTTACCCCCCCAACTGTTTTTGCACCATCAGGGCAAATGCCAATACAGAGAAAAAAAGAAAATAAATCTTAGTATTACCGTGAAAATAGGTTTGTCATCCCAAACCTCCAGGCATGATTGTGTAACACCATGTGGGAGTTATTTGGAAAATACTGGGTCCTTGGAGTCTCCTCCAGGCCTCCCTGTACCACATTATGAAAACTACTGCTCTATCCTCACGCAGCCCCTAGGTAAGCCCTGCTCACAGCTCAGAGCACAGAGTGCTGAAGCAGGCGGCAATTTCAGCTCCACCACAGCAGCACAGCCAAAACCACCATATATAGTAACCCTGATAGAGCATTTGTATCGCAGAGATTGAGCAAAACAGAATATACATTATACCCAAGAGTATTACTAGTATTCCTACAGACTGGACTTGTGGCTTGAGATGGCAGATAGTGCCACATTCACTTTCATGGGGAAATGACCAGCTTCAAAGAAATTAGATATTTTGAAGAATTGAAGAACAACACAAGAAAGATTCATGGGGTTTTGATAAGTATAAATCATGCTTTAAGTTGCTCTAATTGTCTTTCGGGTGTAATTTTCAGGACTTCAAATTATTAAACAACGCTCTATCAAAAAGGCTTAGTGAGAAGAAAACCTGCTGTAGAAAGGGAGCTGTACCCACTAGTACAAAACTGTATTCCTAGAATTCTGGAGATGAGTTATACAAATCTGTAATTCAGTGAAAACTCTCATGTCTGAGCTCTGGGTAGTACAAAAAGCTCATGAGACAACTCTTTAGTTAAACTGTTGAAATAGAGGCTGAGAAGCAGCACAAGTGACATACCCTAGAGTCACAATTCCAATGTATCCTTAAAAAACAACACCACCACTCTTAGATCTAGAGAACCTGTCAGGCATTCTACATTCTTACTGGTTTTGCCAAAACTGATCTGTGACTAGCATTAAGCTTATTAACTAACTGTACTGGTAGAGTTAACAGGATAAACATCATCATTCATAGGAAAAAAATTCATGTGGCTCCCCACCTTTAACATCTTATCATTATTATTATTCTATTGATCACATGAGCCACAAGTAAATACAGGGTGCCCTTGAAGTAGGATGTGGTCCACGGATGGCACAGAAGGAACTCAGGCAATGATTCAAGAACATGCATGGTGGCCCCAAAGCCAAAAATGGGTAAATAAAGAAGCATCTTTTTGTTTTTGTGCAAGGTGGCAGATTCAGTTTTAGGCAGGCTAGGGTGAAGCAATGGGAGGAAACCAGTTGCAAATGTTTAGTGGGCAAGGAGAATTATGGGACTGATGCTTGGGTTAGAGCTCAGGAAATAAAGATGTGAGATACACTGACAAAAAGCAACCTATAAAGACTACTATACTTTATTCACAATGTGCAAATAGAATTCTAAAGAAGCTCTGGAAAGAGAAGGAAATTAAGTCTCTCCTAAAGGACACTACTGATAGAGACACAAATTTTAGTTCACTTGAACTAAAATATGCATACTTCACGTGGAAACAGATCTTTCTTATAAACATCATATGCTCATTCCAAAACTTTTTAAGAAGTAAATCTCACAGAAACAAGTCATACTTATGAATTAACTCATTCTTTTGTTCACTTAACAAATGTTTATTGGAAGCCTGCCTTGTGGACCAGTCTACACAGCAGGGATATAGCAGTGAACACGAAAAGTCTGCTCTCCTCAATCAGGAGACAGAAAACAGATAAAGAGACAAAAACATAATTTGGGGTGGTGCTAAATTCTCAAAAGAAAAACAAAGAAGGGTAACTGATGAGGTGGCGGGAGGGTGGAAGGAAGCTACTTAAGGTATACCTATTGTATAAAGAAAAGTGGGAAAGGAAGCCATGGGAAGATCTATATTCATCACATTCCAACAACCAAGCAGGCAACTGCTCAAAAAACAAGCACATAAAATGGATGTATTTTATATTTCATAATTTTTATACCTCTTTTTATGAGGCTCTAAAAGTGTGTATAATGAACTCATAGTAGACATAGTTTACCTTTTCTTCCTGATCCCCTGAAGAATAATCCTCTTCTATAGGATGCCTGAAACATAGATTATGCTGATGCCACCACATCTACCGAAAACCCCACTATAGACAATAGTTAATCTGAAGAAATAAATTAAGATGATGCAATTGACAGCCTTCCTTGGCTTTGCAATTTAAAAAACTCTAATAACAACACATAACTGGGAAAACCTCACAATGTTGTAACACAGCATTTGATTAGCACCTAGTGGACTTGCTCCAATCTGAAGCTAGGTTCCCTTATGATGGGGTTTATGATGTCACAGAGCCACTGAGCCTGCATTTAAGACAGTTAATAAAGGATGAAAAAAATGTGAATTCATGGTATAGCAGACTTCGCTATCAACTCTGCTGCCTGAACAGTCAGATCTATATATTACCTATTTTAATTCCAAGGACTACAATGAAAACCCAATTAACACTCTACATGAGAAGCTGGAAAACTATACTGATTTCTGTGTATTAAGACAGGATTCTCAACAGTCTGTTTCTCCTATGGAAAAAAGAAGTGTTTAAAGAATACTTCAAATATTTTAAGGCTGAAAACAGGAAAATAATATTTTAAATGTGAACACTTTAATAAAGACGCAAAATACTTCACTTCATTTTTTAAAAAAAAGTTGTATTTACTTGTGCTAAATGAAGACAAACACAAGGAAAAATGTAGAATTGGTATCATTTTAGTGTCTTTAGTGTTTTTCTTTCCCATATTGAGGTTCTTCGTTTTTTTTTTTAAAGTGTTGCTAACAAATTGCCAGAATCAATGGAGTTAAATTTTACCTTGTGAATATCAACTGAAAACACTGATAACAGAGTTGGCCATGTAAGTGATATTTTTATATCTACTGTGTTAAAATTGTCAGAACTATAATATGATCCTTGAATCCTTTGTGTGTAAGGCATGAAGAAATACTATCTGAAATCTATAATCTGAATTTATAAAGGGAGAAGTGGATTCTGTTTCTGGTACTGTAATTATAAATGGCCAAATATTATGTCTCTTTAAAAAAATTGCCCTCTTGAAAGCAAAGCAAATGTCAGAATCAAGTCATTCGTAATTATATAGTCTGATAATACTTCCAATAAGCAGTGGTGATCACTGTGATGATCAGTGATGACAAAATTAGGGGTTCTTATGCTTTGAAAAACAATGTCCTAGTGAAATTTTTCCCTAGCTAATCCTTATAATTTCCTATTTATAGTACTTGGAGCATCATTTTATATTCTAACCAATACTAGATGTTTTACTTGTATTTATAAAGACTATGAACACGTACATGATCTTTATAGAAGTCAAAAATCCTTTAGCTCTAGTTGTTTAAAAATCAATCTTATATCTTGGTTTCAGTAAGACTGAAACTAAAACTGATCATAATTTTCTAGCCAATTGCATTACAAAGTAGTAAATGTACATAGTGAAGTAAGTTGCAGTGAGATCCTGAGCCAAAAATGGCATTTACCCAGCAGATGTCTTACAAGGGCAAACACTGGACTCTTAACAATGATACACATCATTTCTAGTAATGAATAGGAAATGCATGTGCCAAAAGCCAGAAGCTACAGAATGAATGCCTATAACTACTTATTATCCAAACTACATATTAATCTATTTCTGACCAAAATCAACTCAGGAATGTCTATGCAGGAAACTGCAATTCACTTGAATTATTCTACCTTAATTCTTCTACCAATCACTTGGTATAAGTCCTAAAGAGTACTGACTAAGCAAAAGCAACCTTAAAAAATAGTAATAATAAACAAAATGTGGTATATACATACAAAGGACGAAGGAATTCCTATCACATACTGTATAGCTGAACCTTCAGGACATTATGCTAAGTGAAATAAGCCAGTCACAAAAAGACAAATATTGATGATTCCACTTATATGAGGTATCTAAAAGTAGTCAAATTCATAGAAACAGAAAGTAGAATAGTGGTTACCAGGGGCTGAGGGGGGGAGTAGAAAGGGAGTTGCTATTTAATGGGTATAGGGTTTTAGATTTGCAAGATGAAAAAGTTCTAGCGATCTGTTTCACAACAATGTGAATATGCCTAACACTACTGAACTGTACACCTGAACTTAAGACTGCAGATTTTATGTATTTTTTTTTCCACGCATAAAAAATAGCAATAACTATTGCCCCACATTTGGTGGATATGATAATTAACTGACTTATTGCCAGGAAGATACTCAATAAATTGATTTTACCAAAGGCAATGAGACTGACTTCCCCATCAGTTTATAAGACATAATTCTAAAGCTCTGGGTGTTCCCGTACTCTTGGTCCCAGAATTACTGCTCAAGACATAGAGTAGCTATTGGCGCCAGGATTTATATGGACCAGTTACTAATAAATCAAAATGGATAAAATTTAACTTTTCTATGCTCTTCATATATCCAAGGTCAGAAGCTGAGTTGGGATCTAAATATGATACTATCTTATCTGCCACTAAATAATGGAGTAACAGTATACAGTATATATGTATACATACAACAGTTACTGCATAGTACTGTGCATATATATATATAGTATTATATATACAGTAGCTAGATGTAGCATATATTTATGATTACTCTTTGCTAACTATGCATTTTCCCAGGTAATGCTATCTGAAATGGTCTGGTTCAACACTGAGTACCTACGTATTACAAGTAATAATGCTTAATGAAATCTAAAGCTAGGTGCCTGGGTTCTGCCTTTTATTAACTGTGTGACCTATGACAAGTTATTCACCCTCTCTGTACCTTAGTTTCCTCAACTGCAAAAGCGAATGAAAAAAAACAGTACCTTTCTACAGAGCTGTTGTGAGAGTTGAGCTATATGTGTAAAGCATTGGAACAGCGTCTGGCACATACTGAATATTCAATAAACGCTCACTCTTGTTATTTTTATTATTGTTACATTTCATTTAAATAATTTGGTCAAGAATGTAGAGCTTAATTTACATGTATTGATATTAATCCTTTGATTTGGAAAGATTAAAATATTTTAAAAAATATTCCTCAAAATTAAGGTGGAGAAAGAAGAATCAAGGATTTGCATGAAAGTAGAAGTCAAAATCTGAATCTGACAAAACATGGCCAGACCAAACTGCATCCTTAATTTTTTTTCAGTTTTAGTCCAAAGGTCAGAGTTTATAAATAGAAAAGTCTAAGAATTTAGCTCCTAAAAAAACAGTATAATGAAACTTGGTCTCACCATGAAATCAAAAATCTAGTAATAAATTTTAGTTTAGATTTTCAGGGCCAAAATGTTGTGAAGAAATGCTTGCAATGTTTTAAAATTTCTAAAATAAATCCAAAGTACAAAAATTTAGTATAAATAAAATTTGGTATAAATAAAATATACCAATTTAAATACATTCATGACATTATATCAGAACTTTGCTTATAAAACAACTACGTATCAGCTTTTCTTCTCTATACCCACTGGAGGCCTATTTAAGCATAAATAGATTTATATTACTTTAGAATGAATTTTTGATACAATATATTCTTATAAATTTATTTATTTTTGGCTGTGTTGGGTCTTCGTTGCTGTGCGCAGGCTTTCTCTAGTTGTGGTGAGCGGGGGCTACTCTCTGTTGCGGTGCGCGGGCGACTCATCGCGGTGGCTTTTCTTATTGTGGGGCACGGGCTCTAGGCGCGAGGGCTTCAGTAGTTGTGGCACGCGGGCTCAGTAGTTGTGGCTTGCGGGCTCTAGAGCACAGGCTCAGTAGCTGTGGCTCATGGGCTTAGTTGCTCCACGGCATGTGGGATCTTCCTGGACCAGGACTCCAACCCATGTCCCCTGCACTGGCAGGCGGATTCTTAACCACTGTGCCACCAGGGAAGTCCTGATACGATATATTTTTAAACTAGCATAAGCCATTTCATCTCAAAGCCTGGCCACTACTATTCTAACCATATGAGGTTACTATAATGAATAAAGCAAACGTTTATTGCACGTGGACTTTGTGTCAAGAACGGTATTTGGGCTTCACACAAGTCATCTCATTTAGTGGTCAACAGATGAAATTAGTATTTCAATTATTTTAGGTAAAGAATCAAAGAATTCAGTCTAATAAGTATTTACTTAAAACCATGTATAAAAATTAAGAAAATAATTTTGTGCGGGCCTAGCCCCTCCACAGCATGTGGGATCTTCCCGGACCGGGGCACAAACCCGTGTCCCCTGCATCGACAGGTGGACTCTCAACCACTGCACCACCAGGGAAGCCCCCCATTATTTTTTAAAAGGTACTTAAAAAGAGGTCTATTGCTGTATAAACATACCTACTGAAAGGCAAATGTCTTTCCTGAACTATTTCTGCTTGCACCATTGTCATCTAATATTGTCTCTACTTAGTATTTTCAACCCCATAACCAGGCTTTTCTCTTCTATGCCTTTTTGGAGAATGACATCTTATATCTCTGATAGGGCTCAGAAAACTCACATTTCTGAAGATCACTATTAAGATGTTGTCCTCACTATCAATGAAGTGAAAATTTCCCAAAGCCTCTGTGTTTTCCAAATGTAATTCCTTTAATGGTTTGGGGTTTACAAAGGTTGCAGTAGCAAAAAATTGAAATGAGGCAAAGTAAATAATCTCTGGATCTTATTCAAAGAAGGAATTATAAAAATTAATGCTCCATTTAAATAATTTCAATGTCTAGTCTATTATTTTTTTATTTTTATTTTTATTTTTTGTGGTACACGGGCCTCTCACTCCTGTGGCCTCTCCCGTTGTGGAGCACAGGCTCTGGACCCACAGGCCCAGTGGCCATGGCTCATGGGCCCAGCTGCTCCGCGGCATGTGGGATCCTCCTGGACCGGGGCACGAACCCGCGGGACCTGCATCGGCAGGCGGACTCCAACCACTGCGCCACCAGGGAAGCCCTTGTTTTTTTAATTGTGGTAAAAAATACATAATATAAAATTTACCATCTTAACCATTTTTAAGGGTACCATTCAGTAGTAAGTATATTCACACTGTTGTGAAACAGATCTCCAGAACATTTTCATCCTGCAAATCTGAAGCTATACCCCTTAAACAACAGCCCCCTTGTATCTCCTCCCCACAACCTACTCTTTAACTGGAAAAAAGTCACAGAAAAGAATAAAGAGAACTGTTTATTCTCAGTTATTTTGCCATTACCACTAGCAACAAACTACCTGTTACTAAAACTAAGAAGGAAGACTTGAACATCAAACAAAAAGTACCCAAATCTCATAGAAAATCATTACAAATGACAGAAAATCTCTAACAGTCTCTCAAACACCAAAACAGATTCATATGCATTTTTTTTCTGATTATAAGGTGTATAAAAACAAAACCTTTTTCTGAAATTTGACTTTGACTGCTTTATACCTACTGAAATTACCTTTGAAACACCGATTTTCATTCAAAGAAAAGTATCATTTAACACACTGGGATGAAAACACAGAGTATATTCTAAAGCCAAAAGCCAACCTTTAAAGAAATCTATTAGCTATTATACACAAAGTTATCAAAATATGAGTACAGATTATATAACAAATTCTTATTCAAATTGAATAAAATGGTGACTATTTTTTTTCACAAATTATTTTTACTTATATTCACAAATTATTTTTACTTATATCCCTTTAACCTTGAATTACCTTCAAGAATGAGTTACATTTCAAAGCAGTACATTTTCTTGAATTAGTTGACTAAGCAACAACAAAGATTTAGCATTTACTGAAAAAAATTCACTGTTCTATTTTTTTCCTCCTAACTTTTGTTAATTTTTAGAGCTAATTCTAAGTGAATACAAATATTATGTTCAAAAATTTTTAATTAGGGCAATTAAAAATAACCAGGGGAAGGAATACATAAAATTAAGAAGCAATAGAAAGTCAACAATAAAATGAAAATTTTTATTTCAAAATCTTTAGAGGAACTTTTTCTCTTTCAGTAAGAGCCCCTCAAGTCAGGGAATCAGCATATTGAGGTTTAAAAAACAAGATTCAATTAAACACTGAGCTTGGACTTCCCCGGTGGCATAGTGGTTAAGAATCTGCCTGCCAATGCGGGGGACACAGGTTCAATCCCTTGTCCGGGGAGATCCCACATGCCGTGGAGCAACTAAGCCTGTGTGCCACAACTGCTAGACCTGTGCTCTAGAGCCCACGAGCCGCAGCTACTGAGGCCGCGTGCTGCAACTACTGAAGCCCATGCGCCTAGAGCCTGCGCTCCACAACAGAAGCCACCACAGTGAGAAGCCCGAGCACCGCGACGAAGAGTAGCCCCCACACACCACAACTAGAGAAAGCCAGCGCACAGCAATGAAGGTCCAATGCAGCCAAAAAAGAACCAAGACAAAACACTGAGCTTGAACTAGAGGTACTCAGCCAACAGTAAGTATACCAAATCAACCTAACATGATACAGACCAACTTTAATATACAAATATGATGTTGCTGACCAATTATCAATAGCAAATGTTGCTTGTATGTTGCTTGTTTTGTTTTCTGATAGCCATCCATATTCTTCCTGGTCCTACTTAGGACCAAGAAGATGGATTTTTGGCACAGCTGGCCAAAACAATGAGAAATGCCATTCCAATTTTCCACCAGTTTGAAACAGAAAACACACAAGTCATACGCTGAAACCTATCCCTTGTTAAATCATTCCTACTCCAATCCCTCACTGCAGGCCAGGCCTGCTTTCTTCTAAGATGCTTCTTTATGTACTGTTTGCATTTACAGCAGAGAGGATAAGAAAGGAGGTTAGGGCTTCCCTGGTGGCGCCGTGGTTGAGAGTCCGCCTGCCGATGCAGGGGACGCGGGTTCGTGCCCCGGTTTGGGAAGATCCCACATGCCGCGGAGCTGCTGGGCCCCGTGAGCCATGGCCGCTGAGTCTGTGCGTCCGGAGCCTGTGCTCCGCAACAGGAGAGGCCACAACAGTGAGAGGCCCG
>NW_006799027.1:1888027-1900680 GCF_000442215.2 Lipotes vexillifer | reverse complement strand
AAAAAAAAAAAAAAAAAAAAAAAAGAAAGGTTAGCAGAGTATAATCTCTGAACAACATTCCCTAGTGGCTTCCTCTGCTCCAGAGTCTCCTTGTTTCCAAAAATACAGAGGTTCTCGGAAAGGTTAAATTTTATATTAAAACTAACTCTCTCGAAGCACTACGCTGACCCTGATATCTCGAGTTTCCTTCCAGCTCTATGACCCCTGTGATTCTGCTCCTTTCACCTTTCCTTTCCTATCTATGCTGAAACTTTGAGAATTGGCCATTTACAAAATAGGGTTATTTATCTTTCCAACTCGAGGTGTCATACTCAGGCCACAGGCTGCATCAGCAGCTATAAGGCATGAAGCTCCAGATAGCACATCCTCTCCTGAGGCTCCATCTGGGTTACCGCACTCACCCTAGTTTCATGGCAGCATTATCAATTCCCGAGACGTGGAACAAGAAAAGTTCAAGGTGCTACCACTGTTGCCTTCAGAGTAGATTACACATATGTGAGATGAATGGGGAAATGTGAGCATGGAGTGCATATTATACCAAGGAATTATGCTCGATTTTATTAGGTATGATCATGACATTTGGTTATATAGGAAAATGTCCATAACCTCTTAAGAGCTGCATACCCAGAAGAAAGTAGGAATGACATGACGTGATGTCTGAGATCTGCAGAGCTGCTTAAAATTCTTCAACAAAAAGAAAAAAAAGAAGATAAATGAAGCAAGTGCTACCAAATCTTAATAAGTTTTAAGTTTCTACATATATATGCGGGAGAATTATTCTACTCTTGTATATGTTTGAAATCTTTCATCACAAAAGAAATGATAACTTCCCATTACCCATTTAAGGATTATATTATTTCCAAAGGCTGTAAGTATTATTTTAAAAACTACCTGTACATACAGTAATTTTGCTTTTCACCATTTTAGCTTTAGGAAAGGGTTTCCTCCTGGCTTCATTATATAAAATAGACTCTTCCATTTACCAACAAGAGTTTTTCCAGGGGGGAAGGGTGGGGAGGGGGGTAGAATCTAGTCTTATATATGTATCAACACATACACTTACCAGACAAGATTCCAGCTTCAATTAAACAAACAAACAAAAAAATCTACTTTAAAAACTAATTCAGGCAAGAAGAAATCCAAGTCACAGTACTCAACCTCGATGATCTGCCACTCCAGCCTCTAGCCCTTTGATACTGTCACCATGTGACTTCTATTCACTATTGGATACAGTTAGAAGGGAAAGGCTCCACTGATATCTGGGAAGTTATAAAACAGAAAAACTGAAAACTGAGAACTCCAGCCTCCCTCAATCAGTCAGCAGAGCAGAGGTGTGAGAGCCAAGAGCAAGCTCAAGTTTTCAGATCTTCGTAACTGGGACAATTTTCAGTGTTAACTTGATTAACAGAAGCTCTGGAAAGGCCAGGATACTCAAAACTACCACTATCAAATGACCAGAGGCAAAGGATCAAACCCACTGAACCTTCTGGTTACACCCTGAACCTTCTGGTTATACCCTTTGTTTCGACACTACTTAATGATAATTAGACCATGTAAAAAGGAAAGTAACTGTTATAAATTCCTCTTTATACAAACCTGAACTTAAGTCTAAAACATCTGGGAATTCACAATCCTCTAGTTTAAATGAAGTAAGTGGCAAGTACATACAATGACATTGGGAATTATTCAGAAGAGTCAGTCACTTTTAGCATACATTATAGGCTTAATAAAATTTCAGTGTGATTTCCTAATCCTTCTATTATATAATATTGCATAATAATAATGAATACTCATAAACAGCTTCAGACATCACAAGAATCTAAATTAATAATTACATTTAGAAAATTTTGACTGCTAAGAACTGTGTCCTAATTCTGCAAAATATCATGATCCATAGAGGATTTATGGCCTCATATACATGGAGGATAACTCTTAGTTAACCAAAAGAATCAATGACTCAGCATACAGATTTCTTCTTAATCTCTTAACATTCCTAGTATGTGAAAGAGAAAAACCATAATTTATTTTTTGATCAACTATTTTAAATATAGAGAAAACAGAATAACATAGCAGGTCTATATACTCGCTATCCAGATTTAATGACTATCAACATTTGATATATTTGAGATTTTTAAGGAAGTAATAAACATTGTAAATGCAAACCACAGCCTTTTCCTAGTTCTGTGATTCAGCCTTCTCACAAGTCTCTATCCCCCCCTTCTATTTTATTTAACACTCCCAGCTTTCTCACACCCCAGTTCTCACTCCTTTGTTTCACAGACCCATCTTTATCTATTATTTCACAGAAAAACTTCTTGAAGAAACTATACTTCCAATTTCCTCTCCCTCTTATTTATTCTCTAACCTACTAAAGCTAGGTTTCTGTTCACTGGACCTATTCAATTCCAAAACCTCATAAATCCAAGGTTATTTTTTGGACTTCATATTACTTGACCTCTTTAGCAACTTCTGACTGAGGCTCACAGGGCTGGGTGTCACCCAGGCTGAAGGTCCTCAGAACTGCCAACTATCACTGTTAGACAATGGAGATCTGTTGTTTTGACCGTGCAGGCCCAGAAGGCCGGATGAAACTGCATGTGTGGAGGACACGAAACCAGTACCTAAAGGGAGAGAAGTGGCGGCAGAAGGAAGATTTGCTTTCAGCTACCACTTCAGCAAAAGGGCAGAATTATAGACCAAGAATCATAGTTATAAAAACTCTAGAACACCCCCAATTCACCAAAAGATATATGTGCATTCTCTTCTATTTTCACAGACAAAAAGACTAAAGGATAAACACCAAAATGCTAACAACAATTAAATTTCTGGATGTTAAGACTATAGTTAGCTTTAATTTTCTTCTAATAATACACATTTTGTCAATTCTGTACAATGAACATGCATTTTTTTAATAAGAAAAAGGCTGCTTTCTTAAAAAATAGCAAAGGTCTGAATGCCTGTTTTCCGGGGTAACAAAGAAGGGTGTTGCCATGGAGATGTAGCTCCACAAAGCACTTGTGAGGAGAAAACCCCAGGGAGCAAGTGGGTGTCCGGAACTTGAAAGAGGAAAGAAAAGCAGGCTGGGTGCGTGGGTGTCTTGGGAAAATAGAGGCCTCACAGGAGTCAGTCTGGCCGGAGACAACCCAAGAGGTGCCTGGCACTCCCGAGGGCTCTCCAGGCAGCCATCCGGTCGTTTCTATTCTCCCTTCAAGATAGTGCAGGAGTCTCTCCACTGCTCGCACCCCACATCACCATGATGTCACTCAAATGGTGTCCACCCCCGCAGCCCCCGGACCCGCTCCCAGCTCGCTGATGTCCCCATCCAACCCGCACACAGTCCCCGGTGTCTTAAACACAGTGAACACTGGAAAATGTCTCAGGAACATTTAGAACACGGGATGGTCCACGCTCCCAAATGTTTACCACCCTCTGCTTACTCTGACCAGCTCAACTTCCCAGGCCAGACACGCGGCTGCACTTGGCCTCAACGCTGCAGCTCCCACCCCCATCCTCTGCCTTTGTACATTCTTCCCTGGCCTAGAATACGCTTCCCTCTCCTCCACCCGTCAAGCTCTACTCACGCTTTGTGTCCAGCTCAAAAGTAAAATCCTCTACAAAGCACTCCTGGTCAACGGGTTGCTCCCCCGCTGCACGCCTCAATCATTCCTATGTAACATCTCACAGTACTTTTTTTTTTTAACATCTTTATTGGAGTATAATTGCTTTACAATGTTGTGTAAGTTTCTGCTGTACAACAAAGTGAATCAGCTTTATGTATACATATATCCCCATATCTCTTCCCTCCTGTGTCTCCCTCCCTCCCCACAATACTTCTTACACAGAGAGAATTACCCCTCAAACACCTCTACCCCACTAAACCGTGAGATGTCAAGGCCAGGAAATACATACCCCACACATCTAGAATAGTGCCTAGATACAGGAAGGATTCAGTAAGTATTTGATCAACTAAATAAATGTGATTGTTTTTACTACATATTTTTATAGATATCAAAATAAAGTTAAGAACTGAAAAACAAACACTAACTCATATCGGTGGTCTCTAAATGAAACTAATTCAAAGTTTAAGACCTAACTAAAAAGAAAGTAAAGATTAAACCAAATATACACTGGACAAATGGCAAGATTTCTGCCATCTTTATAGCTAAGAATATAAAACTACTGAATTGAATTCAATGTGGAATTACTGAACTTCTCGAATAATAAATTGAGGATTACATACTATGGATACTAGGATTACATACATACTATGGAGGGGTTTTTGTTTTTCCTTTACATAGTGTCTGTTACAATGCAAAAGTAATTCAAACACGTATCTTCTCTTCAAAGTCAAATCAGTAAGAATGGCTGATAACCGGGGAATAGGGGAAACTTAAGACCAACTGCAAGAAAACAGAATCTGCACACAATTCTCATTCCCATACAGGCTAATTTTCATTGGTGCCTGCCTGTTGCCTACATTAAGTTTACCTGAGCTAAAGTGGGGATTGAATTTTGACCAGTCTGCATCTGCATGTGAGCAGATTCGCTCTCTGCCACAGAATCTGGTATACTTCCATCCTGCTGAGAGTCAATTGTTTCCATGGTCATTTGTCTGGAAAGACAATAAAAAGGAAGAAGTATTAAGGCCCTATCTGAATATCTGAAATATCTGTTTTCACTTGGCTTTCTGATTGATATTCATTTCTATCATCCAATTGTACTACTTTATATTTTCAAGAAATAGACTCAGTGGCAGAGTCCTAACTCTCCAAACTTAAAGGCACCTTCTCTGCTCACTGGGTATGAACATTACCAAGGGAGCACTACAAAATGTTCCATGGAATTAGTTTATTTAAAAAAAATTTTAATCTTATAATAAAGCCTCCTTGATAATTATTTTAAGCCTCTTGCATAAATTAGTGATAAAGTTAGGTTTTATATTTTACATTAAGTTTAAATATTCTATGACTCTCATGGCCTAATAAACCTGCTTTACATTATGATGTAATATGAAAGAACTTCCACATTGTCTAAATTAAATGTGTTACAATATAAAGATGTATCTGCTTTGTCAGCACTAAGTAGTTTCTGATAAAAAAAGTCTGTCAAATTGAATCACTCAAAGTTGACCACTTGTCCTGCAGCTCTCCCTTTACTTAAAGAGGAGAATCTAATTTTTCCAGGAAAAACTTATGCAATAATCTTTTTGCCTATAATTTCAATTTAAGTTAATGATTTCTAAATAGACTCTTTCTAGATAGATGGTAAACCATATTATAATGTTACCCTACTACTAGAAAATATAAAATGCAAACAAAATAGGCAAAATCAAATTCTAAAAACTTATAGGAACTACTCCCTGCTATTGTATATCTTTTCAGTTGTCAATAATATAGTGTTTTTTCACCTTAGTAGTCTAAATATATATCCAGAAAGTATGCAGGTAAATTAGAACTTTGAATTGACATGTCCAGATCTTTTTCCCCAGATCTGATTAGTAACCAGATCCTACAGATCCTTCATCTACTTAATACCTTCTTTTGCATTTCAACAAACATTACCTGAATCCAAGTCTTCTGTTCTCAAAGCTGTCTGCTGTAGTCTATACTACACCTAGAATTACTTCTCCCTATTCAGACATTTTAATACTTACAACTGAACATGACAATTTAGAGCAATTATAAAAATAAAAATCTAGAGTCTACTATGAAAAAATGTCTTTCCCTCAACATTCCCCAATTCCTTTATCTCTTTTATTATTATTTCCCAACATGGACTCTCCAATTCTAGATAAGTAGAGGCCATCCTCCTGCAAAAACTGCCAATTCCTGCGGTTCTACTTTTGCTGTGAGCAGTTCCCAAAGAGAATACCTAGAACATTTAATTCTGCAAGATATGAAAAGGTATTATCTGAGAAAAGAGAGTAAGGGGGAAACGCTTAGTTAGAGTTTGAAACATCCAGGATTAAAAGGGTTTCTTTGCTGCAGAACTTTCTCAGAAGCTTGAATATTTCAGTGTGACTTGAGAAGGGTGGACGGTGCAGATCCAATAGGCAGCATTTTCCAAAAGTATCTGACTCCCCTAGACCCTCTTCCCACAAAGCAAGTCCTAGCAGAAGTGTTTTGGGAAGAACTTGAGACATGTTGTCTTATGCTATTTCTTACACCATTATTAAAAGCTCTCTTTAGGGGCTTCCCTGGTGGCCTGCCGATGCAGGGGACACGGGTTCGCGCCCCGGTCTGGGAAGATCCCACATGCCGTGGAGCGGCTAGGCCCGTGAGCCATGGCCGCTGAGCCTGCGCGTCCGGAGCCTGTGCTCCGCAACAGGAGAGGCCACAACAGTGAGAGGCCCGCGTACCGCAAAAAAAAAAAAAAAAAAAAAGCTCTCTTTAGGCTCTGCCAAGAACTTGAGTCTCCACTCAAACATTACACGCTGAAAGGCCTTCCCCACTTCAGGAACATTCCTTTAGCACCATCTACAATACATGACAAGCCCTGAGAATACAAAAGTTAAGTCACAATCCTTGCCCTGAAGGAAATCATTCACCAGTTGGGCCCTGGTTTCTCAAAGTATAGTCCTCGCACAACCTGTATCAGAATTAACAAATACACTTGTAAAGACAAAAAAAAGGCAGATTCCCAGACTCAACCCCAAATCTACTGATTCAAACTTTCTGAGGGGTCTAATTTTTTATATCCAAGAGCTTCTGATATATATTAAAATTTGAGAAAAACTTAGCTTATTGGTAAATTCTATCAGTTAGACCAGTAATGAACAACACTTCTTAAACTGTGTGAAGGATGTTATGTATGAAATGCTTTGGAAAACATAGGAAGGAATGTTGAAGTGGGCCTGAGAATGGGGCCATGTGAGTTGTATACTGAAGGATGAGAAGCATTTCACCAGGTAGAAAAGGACAGGAGGACCATGAGAGGAAGGAAAATACGGAGCATGTCTGGAAAATAGAGTAGCCGACTGTAGTAGGGAATGTGGTGAGGCGTGGGGGAGCCCTCGGGGGAGCTTATCTACATCTAGCGGGGAAGAGGCAGAGCAGACAGGTGAAAGTATGGCCAGAAAGGCTGGGGAGATCCAGACTAAGAACTGCTTTTAATACTCTGGAGAGAAGAAATGTCCACGTCACTAAGATGCTCCTTTACTCTAGGTCCTTCAGCATCTACACTGTACAACGTTTCAACTGTTTGATATCTTAGAATTCAGTCAAGAACGAGACAATAACCAAGAGTTACCTATTAACAGGCAAAACAAATGGCCCAAAGTTCGTAAACTGAAACTTCTAAAATGAGGAGTACCTAGTTGGTACTCTAAACCCATTCAATTTAATTTTAAATACAATTCTCATTTATCTGGTTTCTAAACATACTGGATATAAGAAGTGACAGCTGGAAATAGGGTAAGGGGAGGAGAAAATATACAGAATATAATAAACAGGTCAAGAATTCCAAGTGTGGCTGTGGGTGGGAATGTAAGTTGGTGCAGCCATCATGAAAACAGCGTGGAGGGTCCTCAGAACACTCAAAAGAGAGCTGCCACACGACCCAGCAATCCCTCTACTGGGTGTATATCCAACCCCCTGCACTAATTCGAAAAGACACATGTACCCCAATGTTCACAGCAGCACTGTTTACAACTGCCAAGATATGGAAGCAACCTAAGTGTCCATCAACAGATGAGTGGATAAACAAGATGTGGTCTGTATACACAGGGGAATGCTACTCAGCTATAAAAAATGGAATTTTGCCATTTGCAATAACGTGGATGGACTTGGAGGGTATTATGTTAAGTGAAATCAGTCAGACAGAGAAGGACAAATACTCCATAATATCACTTATATGTGGAATCTAAAAAATACAACAAACTACTGAATATAACAAAAAAGAAACAGACTCACAGATATATTGAACAAACTAGTGGTTACCAGTGGGGAGAGGGAAGGAGGAGGGACAGGATAGGGGTAGGGGATTAAGAGGTACAAACTATTAGGTTTAAAATAAGCTACAATGATATACTGTACAACACAAGAAATATAACCAATATTTTATAATAAGTAAAAATGGAGTAGAGCCTTTAAAGATTGTGAATCACTGTATTAGTACACCTGTAACTTATATAATATTGTACATCAACTATACTTTAATAAAATTTTTTAAAATTATTTTTTAAAAAAGGAGTTCCAAGTGTGTAGCAATTTGGGCCCATACAGCGTAAAGTCTCCTAGTTCTTTATATTCAGGAAATTGAAGAATTTATGAGTTAAAATTCAATAACTGATATTTACAATAACTATCCTGAGTCATTAAGAAAGAAAATAATTATACTTTGTATAATTTAAGGAAAGAGGAGTATACATAATAGAACCTAGGAAGACTCCCACCAAAAAAAGCACTAATGCTTAAAAAGGTAAACCTAAGCTATTCAGGAGTTGTTTTTTGAGATATAATGAAAGACTTCATAAGTTATTAAACATTTCAAACTGTTTTACACATGAAAGTGTTTTATACACACTATTGCATGCACTCACGTTCACTGTTCCCTTTTTTTCCTGGGTATTCCCCAGAGTTCAATCCTTTGCCCTTTTACTTTTTCCAGTCTACATACTATGGCTTCCTCAATCCTATATGCATTTGACTCCCAAATCTGTGTTTGTGCTTCCCCCCGCTAGTGAGCAACTTAACCTGGAGTTTTCACAGACACCTATCCCTTCTCTTATATTCCTTCTTTCAGTCAAGAGCATCACTATCCATTCAAGCTCCAAAGTTAGAATCATGTGTCTGTATGTGAGTCAGTACCACACCAACTACCAAAAAATCCATATAGCTAAATACCAGCCAGATGAGGATGCCATGAGGCCCTGAGCCTCATGGAAAGGCAGAAATGGAAGGTTAGCAGCACCACCCTCCCCGCCCCCACCGTTCATCCTCCCTGCCACACTTGGCATCATCCACTAACCTCCTGTCCCAGCACTGGACTAAGCAGCTGCATTGTTGCTCCTCACAACTGCTACCGTCCACTCACACATCACAGTAAGGTCCCCTGTAAGCCATGACTAAACTGCAGTGCCCCTTCACCTATGCCAGAATCATATCCATTAACATCTCACATTCTGGTTTCCCCAGCCACTGTCAAAGGTACGAGCTCCTCCCACATTTCATTTTCACTCTCATAACCAGTGCTTCCTTTCCCCCCATAACACAGTTGCTCGCTCCTGTTCTCCGAAGCCTTTGCGATGTGCTGTCTGGAACTCCCAAAGCCCCCCCACACCCCGCCTCAAGAGGGAGCTGTTTGTCTTCCCACACTGAATCAAGATCCCGATGTTGACTTGGCATCCTCACTGATCCCCACTATTTCCCAGCTGTGCTTCCTCTGCTCCTTCATAAAAACTCTTGTTCACGGAGCCTCAAGGTAATTGGGTGTACCATCCGATACTACTCATCCATATGATAATCATCAGCTTCTACTTTCAAGGATTGACACTGAAGACTGTGGCACCTGACTTAAAAGAGCTTTCCTCTCCACCATTCTGTGTTATGTTCCACCCTCAAAACAAAGGGCCCATCCCTCACCCTGATGTCTCGGTTTAATGACTTTCTTCCCTCCCCTACAGCCTTCTACCTGAGGGGCTGGCCGTACACTGGACCTTGTCAGTGTCCAAAACTGCTCCACCTCTGAAATAATTAATTCTGACATCCCACTCTACCAATATCCTATCCTCCCAGCTCACACCCACCCTCAATTACTCCCATCACGCCTGTATTTCTATCACACTGACGTCTAGACCACTACTTTCTCCCTTTCAATCAGCCTCCTCCTTTTTTCACATCCCGTCCTACTCAGCTTAGAATCCATAGTTTCTCATTTTAACTGCTGTTTCCCAATACCCTAAATTCCCTTGTCCCTCTTCCTTCTGTTTTATCTGCTTAGTAAATACCAATCTCAGATAAAACCTATTCTGTCTCCTCTATGTCTGCACCAATGAACGATGCTGAACAAAATTTAAAAAGAGAATATTATTAAGGCTACTGAATCCAGTTTTCAACCTCAAATAAGCAGCAACCTTACTGCTTCCTTGGAAGCTTACTCTCCCATTCTCTGCTACTGTTTCAAGTCTCCCTCTTCTCAAATCCCTGAGCTCACCTACTATCACATTCCACATGAGACCTTGCCTCCTGTTTCAGATGAGAACCCCCTCAACTTCCTGCCACCAAATCAACAAATCCACTTACATCTACAACTGCATTTTCCCTTGCTTCCAACTCCCCAGACTTAAATTCCTGTCTGTCCTTGGGATCTCTCTTCATTAGGCTATGGAGGCATTACACTAACAATTACCCTCTGCCCTCCCCAATGGCTTCCTCCTGCCAAGATTTTAGCTTTTTCAAGTCTCCCCAACCACACACACACACACACACACACACACACACACACACACAACCACTGAACCAGAAGTCATTCTCTAGCTGCTCTCTCAAACCTCTTTTCTTCCTCTCACTGCTAAGCTACTTTAAAGAACTGCCGACACTATCTCCATTTCTTCACCTCCCACCTACTCCCAGACAACGCCTAACTGGCTTCTGCCTCACGAAGACTTCTCTAGTAAGGGTAGTCTACCTCAGTCACTGAATCCAATGTTCATTTTAAGTCCTATCTTGTTTGATCCCTCAGCAGCACTCAAAACTGCTGACATCTCCCTTCTTGGGACTCTATCTTGAGGTCACGATACTGATTTTCTGCTCTCATCCGATTCTCTGACAATTTCTCCACAAGCTCCTTTGCCAATTCCTTCTCCTACTCAGTGTTAACCTTCAACACTGCATTCTTTAGGACTCTGGTTAGCCTTCTGGCCTCACTCTCAAATCTCTCCCTGTGTAATATCATCCATTTCTCTAGATTCAAGCACCAGCTTATGACTCTCAAATCTAGATCTCTGGCCCAGAGGTCTCTCTTGAATTCCAGAATCATATCCAAGTGCCTACTTAACATCTCCAAATAGATGTCCTGCAGGTACCTCAAACTCAATGGGTCCAAAACTAACTCCTTTTCTTCCTCCATAAACATGTTCCTTCTCTGAGTTTCATACCTCAGGAAATGGGGCCCCACCTTCAATCCATCTGCTCCAGTGGAAACCTGAGTGTCATCCTGAAACCCTCTCCCTTTCATTCCCTATAGTGTCATCACCAGGTGGGATGATTCTACCTTCTAAAGAACAATTCAGTCCTATTCTCTGCCACCACTGTCCTGCCAACAGTTATCCTTCTGAAACATATTTCTGCTTAAAACTCTTCAGGAGCTTCCTATTGACTACAGGATAAAACCCAAACTTCTCACAATAATCCTAACTACAACTACCGTTTGTCAAGTGCTTACCATGTGGTAAATGCCTACTAGTTTTCATTCTTAACAACTTTATAAGGGCAATATAGCTAGTTCTTCTTTTAGAGGTGAGAAAAAGGAGACATAAAGAGGTTAAGAATCTGATTTTACCACAAAGGTATTGAGTGGCAAAGCCAGGTTTCGAACTAAGGTCTTTTTCCAAAGTTCACATTCTCAATTACCAAACCAAACTGCCATTCAATTTCTTTCACAATGTGACCTCATTTTATCTTTACAGCCTCATCTCCAGTCACCCCATTCCTTCCCACACTCTGCATTCCAGCCTCCTTATGAGCCATTTTTTGGTCAAATACACATCTTATTCCCCAATTCTAATCTTTTAGATTCCCTGTTCCTGGGATGCCCTTCACTCCTTCTCTGTCCAACAGGCACATTTCTACTCGTTCTTCAAAGCCTGGCTCAAGGACACCATCTTTCAAAGCCTATTCTAATAGCCTTGGGCACAATTACGCTGTTCTGAGTTCCCAAAGCATCTTGTGCAATCCCCTCCATTTCAGCACTTGTCTAGCATATACCACATCTGTCCACAAAGTACTAGCACAGTGTGTGCAACAGAGACCACATCTTAGATTTCAATGTATTCCCAGTGCCTAGTACAGAATCTACCATAATCATTAAATAAGCCAATTAATTAACTATTCTGGAAGACTATGCAACTGTTAGGTGTTACTAAAATGATAAAAATAAGGTTCAGAGAGATTAAGTGACTTTCTACAGAGGACACAACAGACTGCATGATAGAGGGTGAACAAGAGGTCTTGTGACTGTGACCTCAGGGGTCCTTCCACAGCCAGTGCCCTGAGCAGTAGTCCCGTTTAGATACATCTTAAACAATGCTGTGCTTTTGAGTATGCTGCAACTGCTGTCACAATCTTCATTCAGATATGCTTTGTCTTTCCCACTAGGATGTAGAGACTCTAATCTTATCCCATTTTATTCTCCTGGAGTGCCTCGTACAGTGCCCAGTACATGTCATTCAGTAAAAGTTTGATACTAAATCAATTTATTTGAAGGTAAAAATCATCTACAGAAGAGTAAGGTCAGCACTACCAATTTACACACTCTGTCATTTTCAACTAAGTTCATTCTGCTGATCTATATCCAACTGTTCTCCAGTACCACCGCCTAAACCCACTAAAAACCAACCCAGGCCAGGACTCAGGGCCGAAGATTCAATTAACACTTAAGTGCTCAACATCGGTCAGGCACTGTACTGGGTATTTTCAAACACTAACTCAGCAGGA
>NW_006799027.1:1882366-1887618 GCF_000442215.2 Lipotes vexillifer | reverse complement strand
GGGTATTTTCAAACACTAACCCAGCAGGAAATACAGGACCCAGACCTCAGCTGGAAATGATGTACATCAACACTAACACCTGTAAGTCAGCCTCAGTAGTCCTGATGGAATTTATTTAAAAAGTGTAAGAGAAAGATCCATTTTAATCTTTCATACTTTAAAGTATGAAAGATTCATACTTTAAGTATGAATGAAGATTTGAGTATGAAAGATTTGCAAGATTTCATACTTTAAAGTATGTCCACTTACATACTTTATAGTGAAAATTAAAGAGGTGTACATACAATATTTTCCCCCAAATCTCACTTTTTGTAACAAATTTTAATCATAGTTACACTAGTATTAATAGAGTAATCTATAAATTAATTAATTATGTAATATTTTAATCTTAAGTGCAATCTCCTTTCTGACTGGAAAGGCCAGCGCTTAGAATGAGCTGCCCATGAATGTCCACCTATCCTCTGCATTGCCTCACACAGCACATGGTGGAAGAGAAACTCCCTAATTGAGCAGCTGAGCAATTTGGGTACATATTATTATATTTTTTATTATAATGTGTATATATACGTACACACATACACATATATATGTATGGTACATAGATATACACCATTAATTTATCCATCATTTTAACTTTAAGCTCTCTAAGTAGAACTTTCAAAAGAATAGAAAAATAATATATCCACCTACCTTAGATTTGTTTTAATATATTTTTTCCTGCCACACTTGCTCATTATTAACACATTTGTAGTCAATGCTTTGCTCCTTCGTTTTCTTCTTTATTTATCCTGCAGTAAAATTATAATGTCGAGTTGGCAGATCATAAGATTTTATTTAAAAAAAATTAAAATCTCTCAAAACTACACCAGAATACCCTGATTTCCATAAAACAAAAAAACAGCATAGAGAGGTGAAAACAACTCTATTTTTTTCAAACTTACTTCTATTCAATCTCCTTATTTTCTTAGGAAAAATTCAAAAAAAATTAAATTATGTGCTACTTATCATTTTCCACTGAAGAGAGTGCAGTGCTGCCTAAATCATTTCACACACACTACAAATCGCTCATAAGTATCAGCTCCATTTTAAAATAATAATCACTTAATAAACTGAATGAATCTATCATTTTCTCAAATTTCATTCCACTGAAACAAATTTGTCAACTATTTTTCATTTACCTTAACTTCAAAACTGGGTTTTGTCAAAGAATTTTAACTGCAAACAAAATAGTAACCATTCCTTTAAAATCTCCTCTGATACCCTTTAATCCATTAAAAAAGCTGTTTTAGACACTCTAGCAATTAAACCCCCCCCCTTTTTTTTTTACTAATATCTCTTTAAAATACACATTTGACATGCTGAATGAAGTAAAGCTGGCAAAGAAAAAGACAAAAGGAGAGCAGTGAGCCCTCAATTTGTTTTAGATTTGAAAGGACCAACACCCACATCCCTAAGTTCCTTCCAGGCGTCCATGCCAGCAACAGAGGTGCTTGGCAACAAACATGTTATTTCCGGGGTTCCTTTCTAAGTGGTCCCTCTAAAATGGTGTCACACCATCCCACCCAATTTGGAAACTGAGTCAGCAGGCAAGTGTGCTGCAACTTACTACGGGTACCAGGACAATGGTTACTGTTACCACCTGCCCCACACAACCATAGCGACAATGTGGAAAGGTAAGGCACTTGAACCAGGCAACCTACAACATGAACAAGAAACAAGGATGGTGACATTCCTTCAGATTAAACCTTATTCTGTGTTATATTACACTGGCATTTTATGTGGGGACATCTTATCTTCCATAACAACTGTGTAACCATGAGGGCAGGGGCTACTGATTTATTAAACAGTGATTGGCACCCAAGATACCCCAGCCCTTGTGCTTGGCACCAATACACAGGTAACAAGATGTCCCTGATCTCCAGCAGCTTGGGTTCTAATGAGGGAGAAAGATGTTTAAACAAGGAATAATGATAATATTATCTGAATAATAATGATGAGCACGGCACTATATAAGAAGAGAGAAGTAACTCCCAATTTCTCCTGGAAATACCATATTCTCTGGTTTAATTTCTGAGTAAGTAATACATTATGATTCAGAACTCAAAAAGTAGAAAAAGGTATTTGGTGAAGTCTGGGAACAGCCACCCATTTCCTCTTCCCAGAGGCTACCAGCATCGAAGACAGTCTCAGCTTCCTGCCACCCCATCACAAGACATCAAGAGAGCAAATGACTAGCCTCACAACAGAATAATGACCATCAGATAAACCTGATCCTGACTCAGGCTCATCAGAGAATTATTTCATTCCAACTACTCTCTAAGAAGTCATCACTGATTGATCGCCTGCTTGCCAAATCTTCAAGAATGATCTTTAGTCCCTATCCTCAACATGCCTACAGCATTTCCTACTCCCCAAATTTCGCCCTCCTCGAACACCACGTTCATGTTTCCCTTCCAAGTTATCCAGTTCTTCGCCTTAGTCTCCTTTGGCCCACTCTTTAAGTACTGGTACTCCCAGGCTTCCAGTCACAAACACCTCCACACTCTCCCCCTAGGCTGCCTCATCCCCTCTTGATGTGTCTCAAATCTCACCTCCAGCCTGGACCTCTCTCTCCTGAGCTCTAGCCTGTATGTATCTGCCTATTCAACATCTCTTAACGGTTTCTTCAGAGATCCTCAAGTCTAATATGTTTAAAACTAACCTCAACTCCCTTGCTCTGCATCTCATCTCTTGCTGTACTTTTATCTCGATTGGGGAGTGACATCACCATCAGCTCAGCCACCCTATCCAGGAGTCCTCTCTCTTCATTCCCCACTTCCCTTGTCCCCAATTCCTGAGGTGGCAACGCGGTCTAGTGGTCGTAGCATAGCAGTGTGCGATATAAACAGTGTGGCAATGGAGGTTGATCTGGGTGTTAACTTGAGTTCTACCCCTTATTAGCTATGGTTTTTGCAAGAAAGGCAAAATGAAGACCCCACTGCAATTAGCACGGTCAAAACAAAAAGAAAAGAAAGTGGAATAAAGGGAATTACACCTCTAATGGAAGCAGGAAGAGAAAGAACACAGAAAAATATGATCTGTTTCTTGAGTTCTGGATGAAGAAAGGTTTTAGCTCTTTGGGAAAGTAGAAGATCCTCAGAGGTTAACTATGATTTAAGTAGCAAAGCAAGTAAGGTTTGAAAGAAGGTAGGAGAATATGAAGCTTACATTGTAAAGCTGGTCCTCCTCAACCAAGTCAATTAAGAAACTGGGAAAAGGCAGGCTAGCTAGGAGAGAGAAGTACAGTTGACCCTTGAACAACACAGGTTTGAAACAGTATGGGTCCACTTATATGCAAATTCTTTTCAATAAATATACTGGAGGGACTTCCCTGGTAGTCCAGTGGTAAAGCATCCGCCTTCCAATGCAGGGGACACGAGTTCGATCCCTGGTCAGGGAACTAAGATCCCACGTGTCATTGGGGGCAACTAAGCCCACACACCACAACTAGAGAGAGAAAACCCACATGCCGCAACTAGAGAGAAGCCCATGCGCCACAGTGACAGATCCAGCACAGCTCAACAAAGGTCCTGTGTGTCGCAACTAAGACCCGATGCAGCAAAAATAAATAAAAACAAACAAATAAATAAATAAATAAAAATATATTGGAAAATTTTTTGGAGATTTGCAATAAGTTGAAAAACTCACAGATGAAACTCATAGCCTATAATTATTGAAAAAAGAAAAAGGTACGTCATGAAAGTGTAAAATATATGTAGATACTAGTTTATCCTTACACAGGCAAAAGGTGATATTTAATATAAAATAATGTGTTAGTTTTCTTACTGTTTTATAACTTTGCTTTCAAAGAACTACACTACTGTACAGTATTCCTCTCTCTCATAATTGGAGGAACTGCAAATCAGCTATCATCACAGGTAAGTGGTTTTTTTAAAAAAAGTAACAATGTTTCCAGTACTGTATTATGAATATGACTGTAATACTGTATGCCATAAATTTCTACAATGATTCATTCATTAGTGTTTGGGCTAAGCTACCGTGAAGCAATCATATCAATTACACTAGGCAATCATATTGCTGCTTCTTCACTATTAATGTATGAATCGTTATACCTATAAATAAATACAGATTTCTTTTTCACATTATCTTTTCATTTTTGATGTCAAGTATTAGTAATACATATTACATCTGCAGTGTTTTGTATCATATGACAATACTAATGTAGGTACAGACAAATGATTCATCTCATAAACTTATGGTATTGATAAATACAGTACAGTACTGTAAATGTATTTCTCTTCCTTATGATTTTCTTAATACCATTTTCTTTTCTCTCGCTTACTTTACTGTGAGAATACAGTATATAATACATATAACATACAAAACATGTTTTAACTGTTTACTTTATTGGTAAGGTTTCTGGTCAACAGCAGGCTATTAGTAGTTAAGTTTTGGGGGAGTCAAAAGTTATACAGGGATATTCAACTGAGCAGCAGTCGGCGCCCCTAGCTCCCACGTTGCTCAACAGTCAACTGTAATTACAAAAAGCCACGTATGTGAAGTTGACAGGGATGCGCCTATGGTTATTATGCATTTTAGGGGAAGGAGATGAGTAGAGGAAAAACAAAGCAATACAGTAGTATAAGGAAATTATGCCACTTTCAAAGTTTTGTAATCTTTGTGAAGTTAGGATAACTTTCAAATAACAATTTTTACACTTTTGTGTAAAAACAGAAGTGGCCAGGAACAGTTCTTCTAAATAATTATTTGAAACACTTGTAAATACTGTCTTTACTATTTTGAATATGAATCATACAGAAAATCAGGCAGCATTCTAATACAGATTCAAGGCCACTCCAGTTTAATTGCTTCAGATCCCCATTATTATTTAAGAAATCTAAACTCTTTACTAAAATCACCAAAGGATTAACTATTCAAGCATCTCTTTTTCGGTTCGTTCCCCACCTGGTGCCTGCTTTCGTCTATTTCAGTCAATGAACAGCAGAATCCACCGCTAAGGAGGAAATGAAAAATGAAATTCACATAGTCATAGCCTATCTCCACCTTTCCAAGCACACCCCGCCAGGCTGAGCCCCCGCCCCATTTCATGAAGGGAAACATAACTTTCAATCTATTGGGGAAGTTATTTGCTTGGCTAATCATTGTAGGGCTTTTCTTTCAAAAGAACACTCCATTACCGCACTCTAAGTACATTTCAAAACATTTATTTACACATGAAGTACAACTGCATC
>NW_006799027.1:1858900-1882356 GCF_000442215.2 Lipotes vexillifer | reverse complement strand
GAAAGAGTATCTAAGACACTGGAATTAGCTAAGGTTCACAGAAACGAATTTCAACGTTATTATACTTACCTAGGTTGGTCCTATCTTGTGTATATGAACAAAACTAGTACCTAAGTGTAGAAACATGCCTAAGTTCAATTTAACTCCTCCATCAATTTTAAGAGGTGCAAAAGCATCCCAAGTGTCTTTATGCATGATATATAGTTGCCCCAATTCCAGAGCTGGAGGCTTTCATCATAATCAATGCTAGGATATAAATTCCTAAGCATTTCTAGGCAGAAAAATAATTTTTGTGCCACCAATGGAAAAAAAGAGGCTGTTTGAGAATATGAACAAAACTATGACATTTGACATTCTGAGTTAGGATGGTCTAATTTTAAATCTGCTGAGTTAAAAAAACAAAAACAAAAACTTCACTAAGATAACCTTGAAGAAACTGAGTTTGTTTTCTGGAATTCTCAAGAGTAAACAATGTCAGAATCACATGAACTCCACTGTTAAAATTTCACAGGGTTTCATTTTGACATTTGATTGGACTGGTTGTACTTTTCTGTTCAGAAAGTATGCATGAAGATGCTTCCCATTTGGGGAGAATTGAGAGACTTCAAAAGAGCCTCACAAAAAGCTGCTAGTAAGGTTTTCTTGGAGGCAAGCGTCCTTCACCAGTGAGAGAGTTATTTAAACAGTCCTAAATAACCTACTAGCTCATGCCTTCACTCAAAATTGTTTCACATATACCTTGCCAGTAATTTCCCGTAACACTCCTGGTAAGGTCAGTCAAGATTTGCAAACTAGGTATTTTTTAAAATTGCTATAACTGTATTATACCAATAAGACTTGGCTTGTCTTCATGAGTAATATTAAGATAAATCCCAGCTAATGTCATCCTTAGGTTCTCCTCTTCATTTTCCCTTATTGGCTACTGGATACCCTACAGCAACATTAAAAGAAAACCCATGAATGAGAGATTTACTTTTAAGAACAGGGCACTCTTTATTGTGTGATTCCCATGGTAAAAAGTATTTTAAACACCCTGTGCTCTTTAAAATGAAATTAACAAAATGATTTTAAATGTTTACTTCTACATATGTATAATGGATGAGAAACACTTTCTTTGAAATCTATACTTTTACAATGTATATACTTGTACTGATAATACTGAAATTGTATTCAATGCACACACTGCTATTATCAAAGTTGACTTTTATATATGTCGACATCAGTTCAATAAAGTAAAAATACTTAACAGAATTCAAAGACATTTCAGGTTTATTTCCTTAATGACCAATACTGATTGCATGTCAAAACATCAATGGTTCAACTGTTAAGTGTTTGCATTGTTCAGTTTTATGTTTAAAAGTCTACCTAAATGGGACAAGACATTTAAGCACTTTCCAATAGACTACCCACTTCAACAATAAACCTGACTTACTTTTCTGGCCGAATATTAACCTGTAGAGAATACCAGGTTGGGGAAAACAGGATCAGGAATATACGTCTACACTGGTAAAAATTCAGTCAGGATTCCTTACACATGTTAACAACCTGAAACTCTTCCTTACTTTTCATGAAATGTGCATAATTTTAAACATGATTTCATATTTTAATCATGTAGTGATTTGCCCCAATAGGAAACTAGAGTAGTCTATGGAGTCTGGAGTTTGTTAAACTCACCCAATTTCAGTAAACTGCTGGGACAATGTGAAAACAAAAAGACTAAAGAGCTCCTTTGTGTTTACACATTCAATAAAAATTTATTCATACACTCATAAAATGTGTACACACAACATCCGTGTAATTACAACTTCACACTCACCAAAGCGACTCCAGGTTGAACAGCCAGTCACTGCGCAAGCATTTGCTTACACTGAACTATTTACAGATGCACCAAAAATGTTTGTGTCGTTACCAACACTTAACACGACAATGCTTTCAGTGTTTACTCATCCAGGATCAAATCCATTGAAAAGTTGCGTTTGGATCAATAAGCAGCTTTTTAAACATCAGTATCTTAATACTTAGCATAAGTTGGCCAAAACACATTGTTTGCAATTTGCCTTTCTTTGGGGGAAAAAAGTTCCTTTAAGTTCAAAGTTTCAAAGACTACGACTTGGAAGGGAAAAAACTAGAGAACACGAATTATTCATGTAATCTAATCTTCACACTGGACCTCTAGCCCTGCGCATCTCGGTTTGTGTTTGTTTCCAGAGAGGGTGGCTGCACTCCCAGCAGCCCAGCGAATTAGGCAGGAAAGGAAAAGTTGTTCGGAAGCCGCTCCGGTGAGCCGCCCGGTTACAAGGCCTCCAGTGCGGACCAAGGCTGTTCCCGCGGGTCAGCATCGCTCTGACCCCGGCCGGCCGGCCGCCCCTTCCCGAGGCGCACAGGGAGCGTGAGAGGCTCACGTTCGGGACCGGGTCCGGGTCCCGGCGGGGACCGCGGGGAAGACGTCCGAGGACGCGCGTCCCTCTCAGTTCGCGCTCCGGCTCCGGGGGCCTTGCCGGGCTGGCTGGTCCCGGCGCAAAGGGGACGCGGGGAACAAGGGCGGCGCGCCTTCCAGCAGCGCCCCGCTCGCTCGGGCAAAGAATATAATTAATAATGAGAATGAGTATGTAACAGAAAAGAAAAAGGTACATATCAAGGGAGGGAAACTTTTTTTCCCCTTAGTGATAGAGGAAATAAAAGATAATACTATAAGTATGGATATACATTTTAAAAGTACAGAGACCTATAGAATTGTTTTAACTTGAATAATAACTTACTTATTAGGTCTTAGGAAAATAAAAATGAATAAAATAAGGTCTCTGCCTTTCAGGCATTCAAAGACTAGAAACTGTCCAGGATTCTAGTGCCATATATCATCTACTCTGAATTTACCACGTCGCCCCACGTCAGCACTGATGCGGCCACCGCGGCCTACCCGCCGAGCGCGACCCAACGCGGCGTCGCAGCCGCCCGCCCGCGGCCTCGAGTCCCCCCGCCCGCCGGCCCAGCTCCGCGCCGCACCTGCCCCTGCCCGGGGGACGCCGCGTGAATCCACGCTCGAACCCCGCCCCCTGCCGGCCGCCGGAGGGAGTGCGGCGCCGACAATCCGACAATTGAATGGAACGGGGCGGGAGAGGGGGGTTGAGGGGCGGAGCTGAGGGTGGACTGGGGGCGGGGTCTGAGGTGGGGGAGGAGGAGGTCGGGGCCCGAGGATGAAGAGGAGAAGCGTGGCTGGGGGCGGGGCCTGAGGGTGGGGGACTAGAAGGAATTGGGTCTGAGAACGGGGGAGGAGGGGCCAGGGGCGAGGCCGGGAGGAGGAAGTAGGCTGGTTGGGGAGGAAGACTGCGTCGGGGGCGGGGCCTAAGGGGCGGGCGGGGAAACCGGAAGCTGTCCTGTGGCCTCCACTCCCGGAAGCCAATCGATTGGAAAGTGAACGGAGGTTGCGGCGGTGTCCTGCGTGGAAGTCGCTTCACCTAGGGGCGTCCCCAGCTGCCAGCCGAGGCCCGCGAGCGCATCCTGCGGACCCCACCTCAACGCCGCTGGCCGCAAGGCCCGGAGGCCGCGCCCGCTGCCAACTTCCGGCGACCCTGTCTGTGCGTCAGTGTCATGGAGACACAGCGGGGTCCCCACTTGGTGATATGACAGAGGAGAGGAAGCCTTTTTGGTAACAAGCAAAAGCCCCCGCCTGGAAGAGGGAAGAGTTTCATTTTCGTCCAGTTGGAAACCCGGGGCTTTCCAGTAAGAGGGGCGGCCCCGGCCGTTAGAACGGTCACCTGTTGTACACCAGGAAGCCGGTTATAACGGTGACCCAAGGCCCGACCTTCGGTTCTCAGGAGTGGGTCACGCCGAGAACCGCCGTCAAGGACACTACTTGAAAAGTTACTGAGTAAAGAAAATAAAAGCATAATCCACGTAGTGCAGGTGAAGAAGGGCAGCTTTGTGAAATACTAGAGTCCCAATGGAGTTCAGGGGAAAATCCTGAACTGTTCAGTGCTAGATTACGGCCAATCGGAACTACTGGCAGCTGTAATGCATACTAGCGGAGATAAGAGGATAAACACCTGGTAAATTCACGTCCTTCTTTGCACATTGGCAGAGTTTTGAAATTCCTCCTTCCGGGGCGATAGTCTCCACCTCCTTGTAAGAATGAATTTCTTAATGAGGAACACTAAGAAACTAATGAAAAAGTTAAATTTAAAAATTAACCAAGTCCTTTTGTGTGTGTGCTGAGGTAGGGCTATCACAGAATATTTATTCGTAAGTAATCAATATAGCTCACGTTAGCTCAGGAAAAAAAAAAAAAAAAAGGAGTCATTAGGAGGAAAGAGAAGAAAAAAAGACCAGATTGCTAAACCTGAAAAATCGTAACATTCGTTTTAGTCAAGGGTGACCATGTGCTGGATGAATAGATTTTTACCTTCGAGTGATTTAGGGGAAATTGTGATTACTCTCCTTCCCCAAACATTGTTTTCCACCTACTTGTTTATTCCTAAATTTCTTTAACAACGTATACATTCTTATAGGTAGAATGCATTAGATAAAGGTCTCAAAATGCAAGTATGAGTGCTAAGTCAATGTATACTAAGATGTAAATGTCATACATAATCCTTGAGAGCAGGGGGAGAGTACCTGCTCTTCTTGAGGACAGGAGAGAGTACCTGGGATCTGAAGAGAGAGGGCAGGAGATAGCAGGAAAGGTACACGTAGTCACCTGTTGCTGGTATGACAAATTCACACAAAGTTAGTGGCTTAAAACACAAATTTATTATCTAGAAGTTCTATGGGCTAAAATCAAGGGGTTGGCTTCAGGGAAGAGTCCATTTCCTTGCCCTTTCCAGCTTCTAGAGGCCACCCACATTCCTTGGCTTGCGGCCCTTTTCCTCCCTCTTCAAAGTCAGCAACAGCTGGTTGAGTCCTTCTTATGCTGCCATCTCTCTGATTCTTTCTCATACCTCTCTCTTCCACTTATATGAACACTTGTGATTACAGTGGGTCCACCTTGAGAATCCAGGATAATCTCCCCATCTCAAAATCAGGTGATTAGCAACCTTATTTCCCCCTTTACCATGTAACCTAACATATTTGACAGGTTATAGGGGTTAGGATGTGGACATCTTTGGAGGGGCCATTATTCTGCCAGCACACAGTGAAGGATTCCAAAAGAAGCTTGAGCTCCTGAGACAAATCACCTGCTTCTCAGGGTCATCCCTTGTAAAGAATTCAAGCATTTGATTGGAAATGCCAGTAACTGATTTTTCAGTTTCCATATTTATACTTCAAGATTATAGTAAAATCTAAAATGGTTACCAGGGATAGAGAAGAGGAGCACGGTTATATTCTCATTTTGTGTGATCAGCCACTGTAGTGTTAACAAGTGTCTTCATAATTTGCACTGAGTAGGACCTAGTCTAAATGCCAGCTTTGTTCAAATCTAATTTTCATAGATAATTTAAAGGGGAATTGTATCCAAAACAATTATCCCTGTCACAGAATAGGAATTCATATCAGGCCAGAAGAATCAAGCCATGCAATTTCTTGTTTTCCAAGTATTTTTTACTATTTTCCCTATACTACCAATATTTCACTCCTAATGTGTTTGTTTTACTAATTTACTGCAGAATAGAATTAGAAAACAGATTTACTTTAAAATAATTTACACAATCCCTTTCTATTCAAGCTTTAGGCTTTAAGACTCTGACAAATACAGTGTGCCAATTTAAATATTTGAGAACGGTAAAACAAGTCCATGTAATAGGTACTTGACTTATGATTCTCTAATTTGCTGTTTGGCAAGAAATGTTTCACTCTACTAGAAAGTTAACAGTTCTAGGGTCCAACATAGAAAATATCCTTTTATGTGTAGGTGTGTGTACTTTGTTTTTTGAGTTTGGTAAACTTAAACTTCCAAAGCTAATGTGCTCTGAACTCAGCAGAATGTTTAGAACGACTGTTAAAGGATGAATATTATAATACAAACTCAGGCCACTGAATTCTTTAAAACTATGAGATTATTTATAGCCATTAGACTATCCTGTCTCATTTTAAAAATAAATATATAATGAAAATCTACTTTCAAATATTTTTCTACAGCTTTTTAATTGACAACAAATTCAGTTGCCTGCCAGCTGTTTCCACACAGAATTATATTGTAGCTATTGTCAGAACAGTAAGGACTGGAAAACTCTGAAGCTTGCCTAAAAAAATTTAAAAAAAAAAAAAAATTTTTAGCCTCGCCACATGGCATGTGGGATTTTAGTTCCCTGACCAGGGATCAAACCCGTGCCCCCTGCAGTGGAAGCGCAGAGTCCTAACCACTGGACGGCCAGGGAATTCCCTGAAGCTTGGCTAAAACTGACCTCTGTTCAACCCTGGAAATCGCAGGATAGGATTTGATAGAATTGCTGTAAAGACTTGGTTCTGTTTTTCCTGAATATTTTTTGGTAGAATAATGATAATAATTAGTATTTCTTTTATTTTTATATTTTTGAGTACGTAGACAAGATGCCAGAGGAACACCAGCATGGTAAAGACATCAGTTATAATTCACAGAGCATATGAACTGCTTTTTAAGTACTTTATCATTTTAATTATTAAAAAAATTTGAAACTAGTCCCAAAATATAAGACCCTTCAAAAGAATCGAGCCCCATTTTACAAGAGGGTTAAAATAAAACAGTGACTCCTGTAACAGAGCTCACTCCAACAACCGTTTGGTCAGGGACTAAATTCTGAAGACTAAATTCCATTACATGGACGTGGCAGCTATCAAAACTCAGAAGTCAAGGTGAGCCAAACTGAATACACGTGTCAAGAGCTGGAGAAAAAGCGTCAAGTTGGATTGACTCAAATGTTAAGACAGGTAATTGATCAGACTAAAAAGAGGGAACACAAGACTAGGTTAACACAGGGGAAGAGGCGTCAGTGCCATAACTTGAGATCAGGTACTCCAGAATCCTAACTCAGATTGTTGCAAAGGAGATTACATGTGGAGGGAAGGAGAGGAGGGAAAAAGTAAAAGGGTAGCAGGCTGTTTATATGTATACCCAGCCCCCTTCAAGTCCTTAAGAACTAGAGCAAGGAAGAAGCCAAGTATGAGGAAGAGAGATTGTCATTGTTAATCTATTTCATATTGGAAAAGAGCTCTGTGCCACATTTTTGCTCCGTGACCATAGCCCTTCTCCCAGCCTACTTTTCTTTAGCTGTAGAAGAGGGATCATAATACTGACCCCAATAGGTATTTGTGGAGAATAAATTAACAAATAATGTAAAGCTTTAGTACAATACATATCACATTGTAAACATTCAATAAAAATTAGCTATCATTATTACTTTATGTAGTTATAGCATATCCATAAAATCGTAGAAGCGGTAGTAGAGACATTCAGAAATCATCTAGTAAAGTTTAGCGCCCTAATACATGTACTTCTTACGTTTTGACCTTAACAACCTGTGAAAGTCAGATCCATAAGACTAGCCAGTTGTACACTGCCAGATCTCACTACCCTTGAGTCCGAAAAAGATTCTCATCTTGACCAAACTCTAGCCAGGCTCCTCTGAGCCGCCTTCTCAGCTAGGCCTCTACCAACTTAGTTTCCAACAGCTGAAGGCCTCATCCCCAGGATGACCCCAGCCCCGCTTAGGGTACCTGCCTGAGAAAACTCAGAGCTGCCAAAAGAATTCACAGCTAGTTCCAGCTACACCTCAAGACAGAGACCTTCTATCCCTAGGAGCTTCCATAAGCACCACTTAACACACCCAAACAGGTCCACATGACCTAACCCTGCCTTCCGGCTTCTTACAATTGATCATTTCCCTGACTCTACTGAGCCCTGTTCAGCCTCTTCCCTATTCTTCCATTCTCTCTTTAAAACACCCAGTCACCTTTCTACAAATTGAAGTTGAGTTCAGTTTATGCTGGGCTCTTTTGCCTATTGCTAGAGTAAATAGGTGATTAAAACCACTTTCACTAGTGTTGGCTTTGTTTATCTGACGAGTCACAGGAAGCCATTAAATCGTTCAATATCCTGACTGACACCACCGATGACAGGCCGGGAAACGGTGTGACCTCCCTTCCTTTACTTCTATGACTTTCTTCACTAGAGAGATATTTCATACCTGCCACACTCCCATTCCACCCTGAGTGCTCACATTACAGTTAGGTCCACCACAGGTTGCAGTGTTCTCCCTCTGTCATGCTGTGCCTCCCGCTTCAAGCCCTCATCTGTGCCTTTTTCTTACACCTCCACACTTGTGCCTCCCTCTTGCACCCCACACCTGTGCCTTCCTGTTATTCCCCCCACTGCCACATCTGTGCCCACACCCCATCCTCACACTCTCACCCTTTAGTTTCTCCTTTTTTTCCTTTTTGACTACCACTTAGTTGCTAGAGGAGAAAAACAAAAACACCTTTCTTCCTTACCTTCTCTGATTTTATTTCATTTAGAAAGCCAGAACACAAGTCTTATCATGCCCGTGGGGTGTATGGGTAGATGTGGTAATACAACTATACCAAGGAAAAAAAGTTTCAAATTTTAAAGTAAAATTAGGCTAAAAAAAGAGTCAATGCCCTCAATCTTTAAAGATATCTTTAATGTGCATAGAAGTTCTGTTGAGAATTGCCACAAAAGCCTCAATTGATGACCTAAATGTTTCCCTAATTAAACTATCCTCCATCTTCAGCATGCAAAATAAAATTTTAAATTACTTCTACTGTAACTTTCTTCTATTTGTTAATTACAAATAATGCAGAAGTATCGTATAATAAGAATCACAGATACAGAGAACAAACAAACTAATGGTTACTAACGGGGAGGGGAGGCAATATAGGAGTAGGGGATTTAATAAAAAGGGTTATTATGGGATTATATGAAACCTTGTGTGTGAAATTTTGAAAACTGTAAAGCACTATAGAATTTAAAGAATCCTTCACTCAATAAAAAAAATTAATTTTTTTTTTAAAAAGGGAGAGACATTGTTGGTGAATTACTCTCTCCAGGCAAGCAACTAGCCTCCCTGAAAAAAAGCCTTATTTTTTTGGTAAATTATCTGTTCTTTTTTTCCCCCTTTTAAAAACATTTTATTTTTAATTAATTTTAGACTTACAGAAAGGTTGCAAAAATAGTACCAAGAGTTTCCTTATATCTCCACTCCACTTTCTCAATGTTAACATCTTAAATAGCCACAGTGCAGTGATCAAGAACAGGAAATCAACATTTGTACACTATTATTAACTGTAGAATTTACTTGAAATTCACCAATTTTCTCATTAATGTCTTTTTTTGTCCCCAGATCCTATCCGTGATCACACAAGGTATTTAGTTTTCATTTCCTTTAATCTCCTCCAGTCTGTATCAGCTCCTCAGTCTTTCCTTATCTTTCATGACCTTGACACTTTCAGAGTATGAAATTATCCCTTCTTTGAGTACCATAATAATACACTCATAAATACCACTAAGAATATTACAACTAAATGAAAACAAATGTAAGATTTTAAAATATACATCCATATTTCATGATTTATAGAAGGAAAATAATATATATCAGAGGCTTTCCAGTTGATCTTGGTAAATTGATTCTGATATATCAAACATACAGACATGGCACAAATAGTTCAAGGAAATTTCATATCCTCTCTACCCAGGCTCAACAGGTGTTTACATTGTGCCCCATTTCAGTTTTATTCTCTCTCTTCATTTTCCTCCCCTCCTTCTCCTATCATTTATCTATCAATTATCTATCTATCTGTCTATCATCTGTCTATCACCACCCCCAATGCCATTTAAGATTAATTGTATTAGTTTCTTGAGTTGCCATACCAAATTACCACTTAGTGGTTTAAAACTCAACTTGAGGGACTTCCCTGGTGGCGCAGTGGTTAAGAATCCCCCTGACAATGCAGGGGCCATGGGTTTGAGCCCTGGTTGGGGAAGATCCCACATGCCACAGAGCAACTAAGACTGTGCGTCACAGCTACTGAGCCTGTGCTCTAGAGCCCGCGAGCCACAAGTTTTGAAGCCTGCGTGCCTAGAGCCTGTGCTCTGCAGCAAGAGAAGCCACAGCAATGAGAAGCCCGCGCACCGCAACAAAGAGTAGCCCCTGCTCGCCACAACTAGAGAAAGCCCGCACGCAGCAAAGAAGACCCAACGCAGCCGAAAATAAATAAAATAAAAAATAAATAAATTTAAAAATAAAACCTCAACTTGATAGTTTAAAATAATAGAAATTTATTCTCTCACAGCTCTGGAGGGTAGAAGTCCAAAATGAAGGTCTCGGGAGTATTGTGTTCCCTACAGAGGTTCTAGAGGAGAACCCATTGCCTCTTGTAGTTTTCGGTGGCACCAGCATTCCTTGCCTTGTGATGGCATCATTCCAGTTTCTTCCACCTTAGTCACATTGCTGCTGCTGCTTCTTTACTAAAACTCTATCTGGCTCTCTCTTATAAGGATACACGTGATTGCATTTAGAACCCAGGATGTCCTCTTTCTCTCTAGATCTTTAACTTAATCACATCTTTAACCATAGAAGGTAATATTCAAATGTTCTAGAGATTAGCAATTTAATACATCTTTGAGGGTCAGTTTGAATCCTTCCACAAGAAGAGATATCATGACCCTTTATGTCAATTTTTTTCATTATATATTTCCTAAAAGTATATTCTCTTAAACATGGAACAGTTGGCAAAATCAGGTAATTTAACATTGATATCATCAGTGTTTACCTAAGTCATATTGGAGCCTATGGCAAAAGGAAAAATCAGAAAAAAAATTTTAATTTAAAAATTTGATACTTTGTTCATCTTGGATTTTTGCATTAAATTTTATTTTTTAAATATTATATTCAAATGTTATTTATTTTGATTACTGAGTTTTTTGTGCCATCATAAATTCTGTGCCCAAGTTGGGTGGCTCGCTCCTATCACAGTAATCCCAGTCTTGATCTGCAGCTCATATTCAAATCTTATCAATTTTCCCAACATTAGTCTCAATAGCGGTCTTCTCCCATCCATGATCCCATATGGATTCATGCATTGCACTTCTCTGTTTATGTCTCCTTATTCTGGAGCTGTTTCTCAATGTTTTCTTTCTTTCTTGTTTTTAAAATTAATTTTATTTATTTATTTTTGGCTGTGTTGGGTCTTCATTGCTGCGCGCGGGCTTTCTCTAGCTGTGGCTAGTGGGGGCTACTCTTCATCGCAGTGCGCGGGCTTCTCATTGCAGTGACTTCTCGTTGGGGAGCACAGGCTCTAGGTGTGTGGGCTCAGTATTGTGCCTTACTTGCTCTAGAGTGCAGGCTCAGTAGTTGTGGCCCACGGGCTTAGTTGCTCCACAGCATGTGGGATCTTTGCGGACCAGGGCTCAAACCCATGTCCCCTGCATTGGCAGGCGGATTCTTAACCACTGCACCACCAGGGAAGTCCCCAACCTTTTCTTTCTTAACCTTGATATTTTGAAGGGAATAGGCTAGTTATTTTGTAGAAGGTCAGTTAAAAAAAAAAAAAAAAAAACTATGGAGACAGACTTCATTCAAGGAGAACAGTCAACAGTGATTACATTATGGCTTAAATAGGCTTCATGGTACTATTATTTCTACTATTTTTGTCATGGAAAAATATTTTTCCTTCTAAACAGTTAATTTTTCATCAAACTTTTAGAATATAGTCCATCTATAAATTCGATATAATGTTCAAATTCAGAGATTAATGAATTGGTAATAAAATGTCCTAAACTAACTCTTGACTCGTGAAAATCAAGATAGGATGGATTTTTCATGCTCTCAGTTCCTGGACGAGCCACTGCAGGCCCTTTGCACACGCCCGTGCCATTCCCTCTGACTGTAATGCTTTTCCCTTCCTTTGCCTAGTTAATTTCTATTCATCCTTCAGGGCTTAGCTCATTGTATCTTCTTCAGTGAAGCTTCCCTTTACTTGGCACACTGGATTCAGCATTTATATGCTGAATTTATATGCTTTCATTTTACTTAGACTTCTCTTTGATAGCACTTATAATTTTAATTAAGTAATTATGTCAACCTGTATTTAAAGCCTATCTCCCCTGCCAGAATATAAACTCCATGATGACATCTGTCTTATTCAACACTGTTTCCCTAATAACTTCTGAATTACTCCTCAGACTCAAAAATAGGAAGAAATGATATTATGGGTGATGCATTAAGTAGCTCCCAACACAGTTGCATATTAGGCTCTTAAATACCTGTTAGTTTGCTTTTCTTCTACTTATTCAGTTGAGGGCCATGTGCTAGCGATGGTTAATAACTGTTTTCTAAAAAGATGAGGACTAAGATCCTGTTATCCAATGAACAGGAAAAAAATCTTAAAAAAGCACTTGAAGTGAGAGATTAGCCAGTGTGTCTCTGTAAAACACAAGGGAAATGATATCCATATTATTTTGTATTTAAAATGCCTTATTTTTATGCATGCTCCATCAATAATAAGTACTTTAACTAGAATTTACCAAGTTCTTGCTCTTCATAAATTGACAGCCTCTTATTTTGTAGGTTATAGTGCCATCATGTGGATACTTCATTTTCCTAAAATAAAATGTAACATTTTTGTAACAAGACTAGAAAACTATGATTGGGAAACCCAGCCATTCCCACACCCAGGCACAACAACTTATAATTCAGTACTGGTTCCTAAGACTGGCTGTGTATAGATTCACTTGGGGACTTCTGAATCTGAGTTGTAAGTGTGCAGAATTTGGAAGCATTCATTTAAATGGTAAAAGAAGCCTTACAAGAAGATGTGGCACATATATACAATGGAATATTAGCCATAAAAAGAAACGAAATTGAGTTATTTGTAGTGAGGTGGATGGACCTAGAGTCTGTCATACAGAGTGAAGTAAGTTAGAGAAAAACAAATACCATATGCTAACACATATATATAGTATCTAAAAAAAAAAAAAAAAGGTTCTGATGAACCTAGGGACAGGACAGGGATAAAGATGCAGACATAGAGTATGGACTTGAGAACACGGGGAGGGGGAAGGGGAAGCTGAGACAAAGAGAGAGAGTAACACTGACATATATACACTAGCAAATGTAAAATAGATAGCTAGTGGGAAGCAGCTGCATAGCATAGGGAGATCAGCTCGGTGCTTTGTGACCACCTAGAGGGGTGGGATAGGGAGGGTGGGAGGGAGACGCAAGAGGGAGGGGATATGGGGACATACGTATGCATATAGCTGATTCACTTTGTTATACAGCAGAAACTAAGACAACATTGTAAAGCAATTATACTCCAATAAAGATGTTTAAAAAAAAAAGAAAGAAAAAAAGAAACCTTACAAATACAATAGCTTGAAGATTCATGCAGTCCCTATGGATGGTCAGGTTTTTCTTTTCTTAACTTACGTTTATTGGTTTATTGTAAAGGATACAGGTGAATAGCTAGACGAAGCTAGATGAAGAGGTACATAGGTCTGGAAGGGTCCCAAGTGCAACAGCTTCTGTCCCTTGGAGTTGGGGTGTGCCACCCCCCCAGCACATGGATGTGTTCACCAACCTGGAAGCTCTCAGAATCCCATAGTTTAGAGATTTTAAGGAGGCTGCATCATGCAGGTAAACACCAGCTCCCTTTCCTCCCTGGAAGCTGAAAGTTCCAAACTTCAAATCATGGCTTGGTCTTTCGGGTGACCAGACCCCAGACCAGAAGCTATCCAGGAGGCTACCAAGAGTTACTTCATTAGAACAAAAGATGCTTCTACTTTTTATGGCTGAGTAATATTCCATTGTATTGGGTTGGCCAAAAAGTTCGTTCAGCTTTTTCCGTACCACCTTACTGGAAAACCCGAATGAACTTTTGGCCAGCCCAGTATATATGTACCACATCTTCTTTATCCATTCCTCTGTTGGTGGACATTTAGGTTGCTTCCATGCCCTAGCTATTGACATATATACACTATTGATACTATTTATAAAATAGATAACTAATGAGAACCTACTGTATAGCACAGGGAACTACTCAGTGCTCTGTGGTGACCTAAATGGGAAGGAAATCGAAAAAAGAGGGGATATATGTATATGTATAGCTTACTCACTTTGCTGTACAGCAGAAACTAACACAACATTGTAAAGCAACTATGATGAAAATTAATTTTTTAAAAAAGATGCTTCTATCACTCAGGAAATTCCAAGGGACTTAGGAGCTCTGTGTCAGGAACCAGGGGCAGTGACCATATATATATTTCTTATTATGTTACAATTAGCCATTCTATAGGTGCACTGAGGTATCTCACTGTCACTTTTTTTTTTTTGCTTTTCCCCAGTGACTAAGGATGTTAAGTTGAGTAATGTTTCATATGCTCATTTTCCCTCTCTATATCTTTGGTGAAGTGTCTTTGCTCATTTTTTAATTGGTTTTTAAATTTTCTTACTATTGACCTTTGAGAATTATTTACGCATTCTGGATGAAAGTCCTTATTATATGTGTGCTTTGCAAGTACTTCCTCCCTGTCTCAGCTTGTATCTTTATTATCCTAATAATGGATTTTGAAGAGAAGTTTTTAACTGATGAAAACCAGTCCATTAATTTGTTATTTTATGGATCAAGCCTTCAGTGTCATACCTAAGAAATCTTTGCCTAAAGAACAAAGATTTTTCTTGTATGTTTTCTTCTGGGAGAATAATAATTTTTAATTATAATTTTTAAATTTTCCTTTATTTATGGTTAGGAGGCTGTGAAAAAAAATCATGGGCCAAAGTCTTTTTGCCATGTTCTGAAAAGGCAATATCCAAAGGTAATACCCTTTACATTAATACCCATTTTAATATAAAGAGTAAACAGAATCATCTCAGACTTGCCCAGGAGAGCAATAAAGTCTAAGGAAAAGTCTTCTTTATCTTAGCACATGGCAAACTCATTGCTTAGGCCAAAAATCTGATTATAATCCCTGAGGTTTTTCTTTCTCTCACTTAGAAGTGGCAAACCCATTCATACTACCTCTAAAATAATTCCCTAATCCATCCACTTCTCACTATCTTCTATGCTAAAAGCCCTAATCCAAGACACTAGCATCTCTTGCTGAGACATTGTAATAATATCCTAACTGGTCTCTCTGTTTCCATTCTTGCCCCCTGTTACGGACTGAATTGTGTCTCCCCACTCAAATTCATATGTCGATGTCCCAACCCCCATTACCTCTGAATGTAATCATGTTTGCAGATAAGGTCTTTAAAGAGGTGATTAAATTAAAATGAGGCCCTTAGCATGGGGACCTAATCCTATATGACTGGCATTCTCATAAGAAGAGGGAGAGATCCCAGGAGTGTGTGCACAGAGGGGTGAACGTGTGAAGAGACAGGAAGCCATCTGCAAGCCAAGGAGAGGGGCCTGGAACAGAGGCTCCCTTTATGGCCCTCAGAGGAAACCAACCCACCGGCTCCTTGATCTTGGATTTCCGGCCTCCAAAACTGTGAGAAAACAAATTTCTGTTGTTTAAGGCAACCCAGTTCATTGTATTTTTGTTGAGGCAGCCCTAGAAATCCAATACACCCTTCTACAGCCTAGTGAATTTTCAAAATATGGTAAACCAAATCATATTGTCACCCATGCTTAAAAGCCTCCAAAGATTTCCCAATGTGGTTAAAATGAAATCTAAACTTCTTACCATAGCGTACAAGGTCCTACAAGACCTGGTCTTTGTCTTCCTTTTCAATTTCATGCTGTAATACTCTCCTCTTTGCTCACTATGCTCTGATCAGAGTGGCTGTCTTTCTAGTCCACAAACACACCAAACTCTTCTTTAGGCTTTTTTCATTTGCTGTTTCCTCTGCCTGGAAATCTTGTTCTGTAGATCATTGTGTGACTGGCACCTTCTCTGTTCAGAGAGGCCTTTGCTAACTGTCTTAGCTAACACATTACCCCCATCACTTTATTCCATTACTGTGTTTAATTTTCTTTATTAATTGCTAGATTTAAATGATATTTTTCATTTGTTTATCTGGTTATTATCTGCCTCTCCTCACTAGAATGTAAGTTCTTTGAGGCCAGGACCATATGAATGCCTGGCACCTAGAACATTACATGACACATAGTAGGTATGCAATAACAACACAGTGAATCAGTGAATGAAAGAAGGATGTGTAAATACGTGTATAATTCAGCCTGAAGTGTTTAGGTTTTTTTTAAAAAAAATTAATTCAATAAATATTGACCACCTTTGTGACAACTGACAAGTTCTAAGGAGACTCAGGCAGTCCTATGGAGAGGCCACACGGACCACATGGAAACAAGGCCTCCTCCCAGCAGTCATGGAGGAACTGAGGCCTCTGCCAACAGCAACGCGGGTGAGCCCAGAAGCAGATCTTCCAGCCAGTCAGCCCTTCAGTGATTGCAGCCCAGGCTAGTATCTTGACTGAAATCTCGTGAGAAACCCCAAGCAAGAACCATTCAGCCAAGCCCCTCTGAAATGCCTGACCCACAGAACCTGGGAGAAAATAAATATTTATTCTTTTAAACCAGTGAGTTTGGGGATAATTTGTTGCACAGCAACAGATAACTAATAAATTCACAAACCTGGAATCTAGAATTTGTCCTTGATAACTTTCTTCTCCTTCAATTCCAATGTCAAAGCCATCTACCCATCTCCCAAATCTTCCATTTCTCCCTGTCTTTCCCTCCACTATCCTAGTCAGTTCTCTCTTAGGCAAGTGCAATAATTTTTAAACTGTTCAGACTGCATCCATTTTGGCCTCCCTTTAGTTCTCCATACGGAGGCTAAAGTGTCCTCTTCCAAACACACAAATCTCATGAACTCCTCACTTCCCCCTAAATAGTTACAATGACCTATGATAAGTGCTAAATTCAAGGTAATCTCAGAGATTACAAGTACACAAAAAGGAGCAACAGGGCTTCCCTGGTGGCGCAGTGGTTGAGAGTCCGCCTGCCAATGCAGGGGACGCGGGTTCGTGCTCCAGTCCGGGAAGATCCCACATGCCGCGGAGCGGCTGGGCCCGTGAGCCATGGCCGCTGAGCCTGCGCGTCCGGAGCCTGTGCTCCGCAACGGGAGGGGCCACAACGGTGAGAGGCCCGCGTACAGCAAAAAAAAAAAGGAGCAACAAACATTGCAAGTAGGAATCAGGTCTCCTACTTTTTTATTAATAATTTTTCAATAGATAATATATGAACATGGTACATAATTTGATGACACCAGAGGGCATACCATGAAAGGCATAACTCTCTCCTGTCTCCATGCCCCCAGTTCTCTCCAGAGGCTACAGTTATGTAGTTTTTGAATATATCTTTCTAGATGTACTTTATAAATATCTATTGACAATTATGGGAAGTACTTGAAGTAACCTGCCCTTGTTTCTAAAATCTTGACCTTCAGCCTACGTTCAAACCCATTTCCTATAAATTCCTTTTTAGGTCATAACCACTCTGCTTTCAAAACCACGTAAGGGCAATGCAGATATATTTTATCCTTTTTCTTTATTGCCAGAAGGAGCTATAATGATAACAGCAAACCCACACATTTTGATTTAGCCTCCAGCCCTCTAACCCTTTAATTCTTTGTTTCAATAATTGTTGAGGATATATATTTTTTCTCATCTTTCATAACTCTCTACATATAAAATACATTGTCTCATGCCAACATCTCATTTTGCGTGTGAAATTTTTTTTCTTACACTGTTTGTTGTTGTTTTTAATTTAAGGAGGCTGCTTCTTTCAGGATTCAGGTTCATGGCTTTTCATAAAGCTTGTGACTGACATTAATTGTACTCCCTTTATTGGATATAATTATTTAATTTTTTTGTAACCTAAATCCAGGCCATCACATTTAACCCTTGGTAAATGTCATGCTGTTTGTTTCATTTCTAGAACCTGAGTATATCTTTAAGAATCTTGATTCTGCAATGACCTACAAACTGAATTAATTTGACATTGATTTATTGAGTGCCTAGTATTTGCACATTACTGTGCTTTCCTAAAATTTCACCTATCTTTAGCACAACTAAGAATTAGAAAAGAAGGCCAGCAATCCCTTCTTCCCCACCACACCAAGGTTCTAGGCAACCGAGAAAAATGAGGAGTCAAAAAGACTGAGAAAGCAAAAAGGGCAGGAAAGAAAAGAGAAGAAGCCCAGAAAGTCAAGAGGCTAAGCTCAATGGGAAAAGTAAAGAAATGTCTTGCACCACCTTCTGGGCTGTGTGTGTTTCATAAATGCGTATGTATGTTTGTGTCATAGTAACATTGTTTTTGTGCAGCTAATAGACTGTATTTAAGCTCTTCCAGATGTCAGAGACAGAAATGATTTACCATAACATTAATGAATCTTGAATTTCCTTTCCAAGGCCCTCTGTGGGGCTCTAACGTTTTTTTAATTTGTAATTTTATATTCTTTTTCTTAAAGATGACCCTTCCAATCCCAGATCTGGTGAGCTTACATTTTACCATGAAGTTTTAGAATAAATAGAGGGGGAAGGATGAATGGAGGACAGAATATGAGGTCAATGTTAGTTCAGACAGGCTGAATGAAAATGTTTTGAGTCAAGTAGATTTTTTGTGGGACTACCCGGAAGTCTCATTGGTTTCTGGCTTAGATCATTTGCAAAAATCCAACAGATTAGACACTGAATGAAAAAATATCAAGAGAGCTTTTCATACTGATTAGAGAGCTTTTCATACTGATTTTACAACTAGTTATTTCCCTTAATAGAGAGCATTGTTCGCTTTAGGTTTTATGGAATTTAGACTGGAAATAACTTTGAATGTCACCTAGTTCAAGTTTCTTATTTTATTACTGAGGCACAGACATTTAAATGACTTATGTGATGTTACAGCTACAAAACAGATCTCCTGTTTCTTGTGCTCTATTATGTCTACTCCCTCTAATTAGAAACTATTCCCTTTGGTGTGCTAAAATGAGAGCAATAAGCTGAACACTAGCTGTGATACTACCAATGTCAAAAGCAGCTGCTCTATTCAACATCCATTTATGATGAAAACTCTCCAGAAATTGGGCATAGAGGGAACTTACCTTAACATAATAAAGGCCATATATGACAAACCCACAGTAACATCATACTCAACAGTGAAAAGCTGAAAGCATTTCCTCTAAGATCAGGAACAAGGCAAGGATGCCCGCTCTTGCCTCCTTTATTCAACATAGTTTCGGAAGTCCCAGCCACGGCAATCAGAGAAGAAAAAGAAATAAAAGGAATCCAAATTGGAAAAGAAGAAAAACTGTCACTGTTTGCAGATGACATGACACTATACATAGAAAATGCTAAAGACACTACCAATTGTCAATTGGGGGAGACAGACATTAAATAAACAATCATGCAAATAATTACTTGATTATACTTGTGATAAGGGTTATAAAGAAAAGTACAAAAAATTATAAGGACGTGAAACAGGAACTCGATCATGTCTAAGGAGCAGGTTAGCTCTCCTGAACAAGAAACTTTTAAGCTAAATCTTGAAGGATGGTAGAAGTTATCTTGGAGAAGAGTCAGTACAGAATTGTTCTGGGCAAGGAATGCTGTGGAAAGGCTCTGCATTATGAAGGAGTTTGGCATCTGAGGAAGTGCAAGAGCACCAATGTGGCTGGACCATGGTACTCACAGAGGGAGCAGCCAAGGCTAGAAAATGAGGCAGGCGCCAGAGCACAAAGTCTCTCTCTTTTTTTTTTTTTTTTTTTTTTTTTTTTTTTGCGGTACGCGGGCCTCTCACTGTTGTGGCCTCTCCCGTTGTGGAGCACAGGCTCCGCAGCCATGGCTCACGGGCCTAGCCGCTCCGTGACATGTGGGATCTTCCCGGACCGGGGCACAAACCCGTGTCCCCTGCATCGGCAGGCGGACTCTCAACCACTGCGCCACCAGGGAAGCCCACAAAGTCTCTTTTTAACTACTGTCTAGGAATTATAAGTTCCTCAGGTTAACTGGCTCATGCTAACCAGATTCACATGAGGCCCATTTCCAATCAGAAAATTAATTTAATAATTGATTCCAAAGCTTACTTCTGAAATCAAGAACATTAGATTGCTAAATAAGAATATAGAATTAGACAAACGTCTGCTGTGGAAATACGTAGACCCATATGGCCCAGTAATTTCCCATTTATTCAAATCATTCATTCATGCAATTAACATTTACTGAGTGTCCCATTAGACATGTTTCTGCCTTCTTATATATTCTCTAGTGTTTTGGATAGAGTAGTTGTTCAATAGCTTTTCAATCTAGTGTTGGCAGATTTTCCCCATGGGTCTCTCACATTTCTGCTCATCTTGCAGACAGAGGCACTGACTACTTTTGCTGCAGACGATGTAATCAAGGATGTTGTATAGCAAACAGTCTATATAAAGCTGCTGCTTATTGAAGGTTTGAGATTCCTAATCTCAGGGTTCCTGAGATATAACACAAACCCACTATGCGCTCAACAATCACCTGGGCTGCTTCATGTCACCCCTGTGGCACTTGTTGGGAAGGACATGGGAAACTAGTGTGAGCATGAAGCTCATGCTTCCTGCTGTGATTAAGTCCTTTGTCTGTGACCCAGGAGTTTTTGTGTCTTCTGACAGCATCCATGAAACTGTGGCAACTTATCTGCTTCCTAGTATAAATTCTCAGATCCTTCACAGTGCCTGACATATAGTAAGGATGACCTACATGTGAATAGGTATGTTACTGTATGAGAGGGAAGGTGTTCATATAGAAGTATGAATAGCAATGCTAGTTCAGCTTGATGGTAGTGGTAGGAGGTTGGGAGAATACAGTCTTGTAGGATGAATAAAACTTTCACTCCTAGAAAAGAGTAAAGATATTCCTGAGAGAGGGAATATCTTTATTCCCAAATGCAAAGAGTCATTAAAGGGCCTGATGTGTCTAGAAATAGTTAAAAGTTTAGTAACAGGGTAAATTGGGTCGGTAGCAGGAGATAATATTGGAAAGTATTAGCCCATTAAAAGCAGGTATTCCAAAACTATCAAATATGTTGTAATTGCACTGTTTTCTGACCTTATTTTCAAAATCAAATTTGCACTCAGGGAGGTAAACTTGCATCTCTGAGCAAACTGACTGTTCTGGACTAGTTTCAAATTCAGGTAGTGTTAATCTTTTCTAATAAACGAGACTGTTTAAATGTATAAATATGCTTCCTTTTTAAAAACCTTGTAAAACACATTAAACAAATAAATATTGGATTTTTGGACTTCTGTTTATGTCTCTTCTTACATAAAGTTTATTGTTCATAATGTATATATATACTTCTAACACATTTCAAAATGTTTGAAAAATGTCCTAAGATCAAGTACTATAGCTTAAGTTGTTTTTCTTTTCAAATATCAATCGTCACCTTTATAATTTATATATTCTTTCCTAGCACAGATAGGTAAAGCCTATACATAGAATTGTGAAATGTGGAATCTGAAAGTAAACTTAGGACTCTTCCAGTCTAGTACTCTCTGTATGCTGGATTTAATTATTCTACCACTAAAGGTGAAAAATAATTTTCTTAATTAATAAAAAGCATTACACTAGGAGACATAATATTTCAATTTTCTGTTTTTCTTCCCACAAATTTTTACACAATTTGTGCTTTCTGTTTTTAAAAATGGAATTGTGGAGGCAGTTCAACACGATGGCGTAGGAAGATCCTGAACTCACCTCCTCCCACAGACACACCAAATCCCCAGCTACATATGGAACCCCTCTGAAAAAGACCTGAAAACTAGCTGAATAGCTCCTGCACAACAAAGGACAAAAGGGCCACATTGAGATGGGCAGGAGGGGCAAATACTCCACCCACAGTGTGGTGACCCGCAATCGGGAAGGATCTCACAGGATGGATCTTCTCCCTAAGGAGAAAGGGGTTCACACCCCACATCAGGCACCACAGCCCTTGGGACCAGTATCAGAGAGATGAGCCACCAGAACATCTGGCTTTGAAAACAATGGGGCTTACCTCCAGGAGGCCCAAAATGCTGTAGGGAGTTGAGACTCTGCTCCTAAAGGGTTCGAGTGCAAACTCACTCACCTTGGGACCCAGTGCAAAAGCAGTGATTTGAAAAGCACCTAGACCATATGTGAAGGAGATTCATTTGCTTATCATAAATCGTCTGTTACTGGGGAAAGGGCCTGTTGGGACTCTCTCTGGGGACAGAGGCACTGGTGAGTGCCATTTTTGCACTCTTGCTCTACCTTGCTAGTGCCAGCAATGTGCGTCACCCTGGTGCTCTACCTCGACCCCTCTAAAGCTGGTGTGGTGCACGGAGTCTACCCAGGGGATGCCCCTTGAGTGACTGGCTCTGGTGGTGGTGGGAGGGGCTTGCGTTTATGGACCCCATGGGACTAAAACAATCAGAGAGACAATTCTTGGCATGCTACCACCCCCAGGGCATGGCACAGATAGCAGATAGCAGACTGAAACACACCCTCAGTCTTCCTGTGAAAAAGGCCTATTTACTTGTCCTGGAGCCTCAGCCTGATGAGCAGGTTTACCACACATCTAGAGGCTACAGAGGTGCTGTCAAAGAACAGAGGCCATCTTTGTGCTCTCCCCTGGCCTTGCTACAGCTCACCAGTACCTCCCAGAAAGAAGCTTATACATTCTTCTGGAGTCCCAGATTTCGCAACTTTGCCAAGATGACACCTCAATATCACCTTGTCTGGAGGCCAGCAGGGTTTACAATTGCAGTCCCGCAGGGCTGTATATATTTTCATATTTTAAAAGATGCTGCCAGAGGGTGACTTTCAATCAGCCTAAGGTGCAAAATCAGATTCAGTCTATGCTCATGGATTGGAAGAATTAATATTGTTAAAATGTTCATACTACCCAAAGCAATCCATAGATTTAATGCAATCCCTGTCAAAATTCCAATGGCATTTTTCACAGGAACAGCACAAATAATCCTAAAATTTCTATGGAACTGACAAAGGTCCCAAATAGCCAAAGCAATCTTGAGAAAGAAGAACAAAGCTGGAAGCATCATGTGTTGTGATTTCAAACTATGTTACAAAGCTACAGGAATCGAAATGGTATGGTATTGGCATAAAAACAGACACATAGATCAATGGAACAGCATAGAGAGGCCAGAAATGAACAACAAAGGAAACAAGAATATACAATGGGGAAAGGACAGCCTTTCTATAAATGGTGTTGGGGATAAACAACAAGTTCATACTGTATAGCACAGGAAATTATATTCAATATTCTGTGACAAACCATAATGGAAAAGAATATATAAATATATATATATATATATTTATATATACACACACATATATATATAACTGAGTCACTTTGCTGTACAGAAGAAATTAACACAACATTGTAAATCAACTATTCTTCAATAAAAATGGGGTCGGGCTTCCCTGGTGGCGCAGTGGTTGAGAGTCGGCCTGCCAATGCAGGGGACACGGGTTCGTGCCCCGGTTTGGGAGGATCCCACATGCCGCGGAGCAGCTGGGCCCGTGAGCCATGGCCGCTGAGCCTGCGCGTCCGGAGCCTGTGCTCCG
>NW_006799027.1:1739415-1858431 GCF_000442215.2 Lipotes vexillifer | reverse complement strand
CGGAGCCTGTGCTCCGCAAATGGGAGAGGCCACAACAGTGAGAGGCCCGCATAACGCAAGAAAAAAAAAAAAAAAAAAAAAAAAAAAAAAATGGGGTTGGGAAAACTGGAAGGCTACATGCAAAAGGATGAAATTAGGCTATTATAGCACACACAAAAATTAACTCAAAATGGATCAAAGACTTGAATGTAAGGCCTGAAACCATAGAACTCCTAGAAGAAAGCATAAGCCAGGGGCTTCCCTGGTAGTCTAGTGGTTAAGACTCTGCCCTTCCAATACAGGGTGCACGGGTTCGATCCCTGGTCGTGGAACTAGGATCGCACATGCTGCAGTGCAGCCAAAAATAAAGAAAGAAAGAAGAAAATATAAGCTGTAAGCTCCTTGACATCCATCTTGGCAATGTTTTTTTTGGATCTGACTTCAACAGAAAGGGCAACAAACGCAAAAATAAACAAGTGGGACTTCATCAAACTAAAAAGCTCCTGCACAGCAAAGGAAAAGGCAACCTACTGAATGGGAGAAGATATTCACAAATCACATATCTGATAAGGGGTTAATATCCAAAAAATATAAACAATTCATACAACTCAATAAGAAAAAAAATTCAATTTAAAATGGGCAGAGAATCTGAATAGACATTTTTCCAAAGAAGAGATACAGATGGCCAACAGGCACATGAAAGGATGCTCAACATCACTACTCATCAGAGAAATAAAAAACCAAACCACAAAGAGATATCACCTCATACCTGCTGTCATGGCTAGTATCAAGAAAACAAGAAATAACAAGTGTTGGTAAAGATGTGAAGAAAAGGGAACGCTCGTGCACTGTCGGTGGGAATGTGAAATGGTGCAGCCACTGTAGAAAACAGTATGGAGTTTCCTAAAAAAATTAAAAATAAAACCAGCATATGATCCAGTAATTCCACTTCTGGGTATGAATCTGAAGAAAATGAAAGCTCTAATTCAAAAAGATGTATGCACACCTATGTTCATTGCAGCATTATTTACAATAGCCACGATATGGTAACAACCTAAGTGTCCATCAATGGATGAATGGATAAAGAAGATGTGGATATATACACAATGGGATATAATTCAGCCATAAAAAAGAATGAAATTTTGCCATTTGTGACAATAGTGATGGACCTTGAGGGTATTATGCTAGGTGAAATAAATCAAATGGAGAATGACAAAAACTGAATGACTTCACTTACACGTGGAATCTAAAAACAAAACAAATGAACAAACAAAACAAAACTCATAGATACAGGGAAGAGATTGGTGGTTGCCATAGAAGAGGGTGGTGAGTGTGGGCAAAAAGAAGGAGGTCAAGAGGTACAAACTTCCAGTTATAAATAAATAAGTCATGGGGATATAATATACAGCATGGTGACTATAGTCAATAATATTATATTGCATATTGAATGTTGCCAAGAGAAAAAAATTTGTAACTTTGTGTGGTGACAGATGGTAACTACACTTATTGTGGTGATCATTTCACAGTGTATACAAATATCAAATCATTATGTTGTACACCTGAGACTAATATAATGTTATATGTCAATTACAACTCAATACAAAAATAAACATATTAGCACTAAATTAGGACTTTCCCATGACTTAATTAGAAGATAGTAAGATAATTGAATAGAGAATAACTTTTCCACTATATGATTCAATATCACTTAATGTCTTGTCCATGTGCTTTTAAACTTACTTAGCATACAACTCATGGTATGTATTCTACACGTTTCTGAAAAAACTGGGACTCACCGATGACCAATGATGAAGAGGTTCAGTGGGAGAGATGAGGATAGATAGATACTCACAATACACTTGCACACTTGGGACACTTGTTTCTATACTTTTTGCCATCTGGGCCATGGAACATGTGAGTATCCTACTCCTCACTTGGTTCTGAAATTCACTGTAGAGTTTATGGAAATTGAAGAAAATAATTTTAGAGTGGTTTTCTACCCTTCCTGCACCTTCGCTTATGATGAAGAACAAGTGAGGAATAAACAATGCAGAGTAAGAAGAAAAAAGTGATTACATGTAGCAGTAAACCAATAAGTATTTACAAATTTCCATAATGGACTCAGAATTGTCCTGGCACTATGGTGGGTCTGTAAATATCCATCATCATTCTCCTGAGGGTGCTTGTAATCTAGTTGCAGAAGAAAGCTGACAAAATTGGTAGAGACCAATAGAAATGTTTGTGTTGCGTTGCACATCACAATCTGTAAAAGCTATGAAAGATCAAAGGTGAGGAGATTCAATAGATCTAGAAGGGGAGGCTTCTGGAGGAACTGAGAATGTTGCCGAGTCTTCGTGGGAAAGAAGGAAATCCTGCCATTTGTGATGACTTGGATGAAACTTGAGGGCATTATGCTAAGTGAAATAAGTGAGACAGAGAAAGAAATACTGTGTGATCTCCACTTATATGTGGAATCTAAAATGTCTGAACTCATAGAAACAGAGAGTAGAGTGGTGGTTACCAGCGGCTGGGGGAAGGGGAAATGGGGAAATGTTGGTCAAAGGGTACAAACTTCCAGTTATAAGATGAATATGTTCTGGGGGTTTAATGTACAGTGCAGTGATTATAGTTAACAATACTGCCTATATACTTGAAAGCTGCTAAGACAGTAGATCTTAAATATTCCCACTACAAAAAGGAAATGTTAATTATGAGGTGATGGACATGTTAGCTAAGCTATGGGGATAATCATTTCACAATATGTAAGTGTATCAAATTAACCCGTTGTACACCTTAAACTCTTACAAGGTTATGTGTCAGTTATATCTCAATAAAGCTGAAAAAAGTAATATAAGAAAAATATGCAAACATTTTTTTTAAATAGAATCTACATAAGATAGCATCTGAATTAGGATAAAACTATATATCAACTGTTAAAATTGTAAAAAGCAATCATTTTATGATATTCCTGTAGGAATATCTTGACTTCCAGGTACTGTATCTCTTACACAAGTTTAACTTCTCCAACTCCTGGTTTTCATGGGTGAGGAGCGCGAGACTTCGTTGAAGGTTATGAGAGCTGCTCGATGGAAGACTGAACACTGTGTTCTGAATACATTCCCTGCTTCCCACAACCCAGAAGTCCTCTTCTCCCATTTCCTCTTTCTTCTTCTCACTACCAGGTACCCATCCACACAGATAGGCACTGTCCTTCTCTCCTGTTCTTTTCTGGGATAGATTGGTCAGAAATGACTGGGTAAACTGGAGGAAAACTTAAATGAGAAAGAACTTGGACAAGAACCCATGATGACGTGGAAGGAAGCAGAGTGATATAAAGGAGTAGTATGAGAGAGCTTGTCGGGTTGATGGAGCTCTTCTGAATCCTGATGGTGGGGCTGGCTACACTGTTCTGAATGTTGTTAAAACTGATAGAAATGTACGTCGCTCCCCCAATCAATTTTACTGCATGATAACTTAAAATAAAAATAAATAAAAAAGTGTGAAACAGTGCAAGGAGGTCAGACTTCTCATCTTTCCTATCTTCCTAAACAGTCATAAGGGAAATGTGATGAGGATCTAGGCTACAAAGTGGCTACTTGTTAGAAATATTCAATAGTATAGGTAAAAAGACCCACCACACTTACACATGGGCTGATTTCTAAGACTACATACATACTGTATGAATATGTGAATGTTTCATTTTTTATCTTTTTCTTTTACCAGCAAAATACATCTTTTTGGAAGCAAGAGGTTGCTAACTTTTTTTTTAGGTATGTGTGATATGTGAATATTTTTATTAAATGATAAACCATTGTGCAATTTTCAGTATATTATTAGTCTTATTTGTTGACCTGTAGGGATCTAGATAAGCAAACCGTAAGGTTAAAAGGGTCAATGTTTTTTTTTTTTCTTACTGGACTCATATTCTATTTACTGGCTCTTAACCTTGCCATACCTAAATACGGTATCTTAGAAATCCCGTTGCATAATCTTGCATAGTTCCTGTCTCCAACATTGGTGCTGAGCACACTAAGCACTTAAGACCCATTGGGCACAAGTTAACTCTATTGATTGACCTCCTTCGTTTGCCCAGAGATTGTGACTTTACCAGTTACCCTTTCACTAAATTAGCTTCCTTCTAGACTTGCCACATGTGAATTGCTCTGTGCTCTTTACCAGTTTCTCCTAGAATGGGATGGTCTACACTTCTTATTTTTATTAAGTTACAAGTTTTCCCATCTTCTCTGTTATCACACCTATTTGCGTGGATCATGACTCATGTTCTACTCTAGTGACACATTTTTTTTGTATTTAATTAAAATTTTATTAATTAGATTTTTTAACATCTTTATTGGAGTATAATTACTTTACAATGGTGTGATAGTTTCTGCTTTATAACAAAGTGAATCAGCTATACATATACATACATCCCCATATCTCCTCCCTCTTGCGTCTCCCTCCCACCCTCCCTATCCCACCCCTCTAGGTGGTCACAAAGCACAGAGCTGATCTCCTTGTGCCATGCGGCTGCTTCCCACTAGCTATCTGTTTTACATTTGGTAGTATATGTAAGTCCATGGCACTCTCTTACTTTGTCCCAGCTTACCCTTCCCCCCTCCGTGTCTTCAAGTCCATTCTCTACGTCTGTATATTTATTCCTGCCCTGCCCCTAGGTTTTTCAGAACCTTTTTTTTTTTTTAGATTCCATATATATGTGTTAGCATATGGTATTTGTTTTCCTCTTTCTGACTTACTTCACTCTGTATGACAGACTCTAGGTCCATCCACCTCACTACAAATAACTCAATTTTGTTTCTTTTTATGGTGGAGTAATATTCCATTATATACATGTGCCACATCTTCTTTATCCATTCAGATAGTGAACTTTATGGGAATTTCTTTTTTTTTTAAATTTTATTGATGTATAGTTGATTTACAATGTTGTGGGGTGTTTCTTTGAAATGAGCTCTCGTTCGACACAGCTTTGATCTTCTTAACTTTCCTGTCTGAATGTGACTGCAAAGAAATATAAAGGATTCATAGATAATTTTTTTTTTTAATTTAAAAGAGGAGGACTCCCCTGAGGGTGCAATGGTTCAGAATCCACCTGCCAAAGAAGGGGACATGGGTTCGAGCCCTAGTCCAGGGAGATCCCACAGGCCACGGAGCAGCTAAGCCTGTGCACCACAACTACTGAGCCTGAGTGCCCTGGAGCCCGTGCTCCCCAACAAGAGAAGCCACCGCAATGTGAAGCCCGTGCACCATAAGGAAGAGTAGCCCCCGCTCACTGCAACTAGAGAAAGCCCGTGCACAGCAACGAAGACCCAATGCAGTGAAAAATAAATAAATAAATAAATATATATATATTTATATAAAATAAATAAAAGAGGATACTTTTCCTTTTCTTTTTAAATAGCTTTCAACCAGAATTGTCTAGGAGAGGCATAGATGTAAACTTTGCATCTGGTTCCACCTTCCCACATGGAAAACTCTCATGGGTTCTCAGCTTTTCTTATTAGAGACCCTGGACTTTTTCTTTTTTTAAGTGTACAGTTAAATGACATTTTTTAAAATTAACAGACTTTATTTTTTAGAATAGTTTTACATTTACACAGAAATTGAGCAGGTAATAGAGTTCCCACATCCCCTCTCCCTTCACCCCCAGTTTTCCCTATTAACATCTTACATTGAGAGGGCACATTTGTTACAATTAATGAATGTATTTTGATACATTATTATATATCCATATAATCCATATGTTTCAAATTTCCTTAGTTTTTACCTGTTGTCCTTTTTCTTTTTTTTTTTTGGCTGCACTGTGTGGCATGTTGGATCCTAGTTCCCAGACAAGGGATCGAACCCGCGTCCTCTGCACTGAAAGCACAGAGTCTTAACCACTGGACTGACAGGGAAGTCCCCCTAATGTCCTTTTTCTGTTCCAGGATCCTCTCCAGAAACCCCATATTACATTCAGCAGTCATGTTTCCTCTTGGCTGTGACAGTTTCTCAGGCTTATCTTGTTTTTGCTTGTTTGTTTTTGTTTTTCTGTTTGTTTTTTTCTTTCAGATTTATTGAGATAGGACTTATCTTGTTTTTGATGACCTTGACAGTTTTGAGGAGTGCTGGTCAGGTATTTTGTAAAATGCCCCTCTATTGGAATTTTTCTCATGATTAGACTGGAATTTTAAGTTTTGGGGAGGAAGATCTCAGGTGTAAAGTGCCAGTCTCATCACGTCACATCAAGGGGACATACTATCAGCAGTGAGTTACCATTTTTAATGTTGACCTTAATCATCTGGCTGATGTGACATTTGTCAGGTTTCTCCACTGTAAAGTTACTCTTTTAAATTCTCTTTTTGTGCTGTATTCTTTGGAAGGAAGTCACTTTTCCTGGTCTATACTTAAGCAGTGGAGACTTATGCTCCCCTTCCTTTAGATGATATACCTACAAAATTTATTTGGAATTCTCCTGCACGAGATTGTTTCTTCCCTCTCATGTAATACTTTATTCAGTCATTCATTTACATTAGTATGGACCCATGGATATTTACTGTATTCTGTGGGTTATAATCTTTGACTCCTTTATTTTCTTGCTCACGTTGTTCTAGCTTTGGCTGATGGGAGCTCTTTCGGTCGGCTCCTGTGCCCTTTGACATACTCCTATCAGTGTGGGTGTTTTTATTTTTGAGCACTTCCTTACTTTCTTACACTACACTACAAGATGTTCAGGCTCATCTTGTACATTTCCTGCCCTAGGCCTAAGTCAGATGTTTCTCCAAAGATGAACCTTGCACTTTTATAAGCACAAAACAGCTCCTTAATTAGCTATTCCAAACATAAAAGCTGTTCTTCAATCTCTTTTTCTTTTTTAGTTTACTAGAAACAAAAGATGGAAAAATGTTTTAATAAATGATGTAGCCATGAAATGCAAATTTCCAGTAAAGGTTTAAGAAAAGATGATTCAGATTTGGTATGTAGATTATAAAAATGAGACAAGGGGCTTCCCTGGCACAGAGGTTGAGAGTCTTCCTGCCGATGCAGGGGACATGGGTTTGTGCCCCAGTCCGGGAAGATCCCACATGCCGCGGAGTGGCTAGGCCCATGAGCCATGGCCGCTGAGCCTGAGCGTCCGAAACCTGTGATCTGCAACGGGAGAGGCCACAACAGTGAGAGGCCCGCGTACCGCAAAAAAAAAAAAAAAAAAAAAAAAAGAGAGAGAGACAAATTATTTGAAATCTTAAGTCCCAGAGAAACCAGGGGTCTTTGGGTTTCATGTCTATAAAGGAAACTTAGAAGGACAGAAAATGAGTCTGGTTGGGCTCCTCAAATAGTAGGTACTATTTGCAGATTATGAAATGAACTTGGAAAATTTTGAAAGAGGAAGCTATGTCCACTCACAAGTGGAAAATGAATAGAAATAGACATACTTTGTTTACTGAGTTATGTAATGACAGTTTAAGGTATTCTACTTAAAATGTTTTTCATTAATTTACCTCTTTAAATATTAATTTATAAGTTACTTTTCCTGTCTAAGGATTATTTAGGTGTTCTAATAAGGACCAAAATCAGAAAGATTTTGAAGTGAAGAGAGCTGGCTACAAAGTAGCATATCTATTGTCATATGATCTGATTTGTGTAAACATATTTAATCATATTCATAAAAAAATCTTGAGGAATATTTATCAACCTAAACATGGTTATCTATTTCTGTAATATTGGTAGATTTTTTTTTTTAAAAAAAGATATTTATTACTTTTGAAATTGGAAAAAAATAAAGGAATTCAATAAACATTACAGAAAGCCAAAATACATTTTTTAAGTAATATATGTAGCTTTTGCTAAAAAATAAAAGAAGTAGAGGACTCAGAGATGAACTAGGGTTTGAGGTTTGATTTGGAGGTAAAGGCCAAGTATTGCTTAAAGCAGTGTCTTGAAGGGTTGACTAGAAAGGAGACTTTTTTTTTTTTTTCTGGAATGATGAAGTAATCTCAATTTAATATTAGGGCTTTATATGCTATAACGTATTTAGAAATGTAATTTCCCTATTACCCAGGTTGGGTAAGATATAAATTCTAGGAAGGTCTCTAGCATTTAGAATGGATGAGTGTTACAGTGATTCATATTTGGCACTCTCTGTATTAATCCACACCTCCAGCTAGATTTTGCAAGGAAAATGGTGAGAGCAGAGGTGCTTCATGAGTTCAAGGCAACTGTTCTCAAAATTCTGGTCCCTGGACCACTTCACACTCTTAAATATTATTGAGGAACTCAAATATACGTTTATGTGGGTGATATCTAGCACTAGTTCCCATATTAGAATTCAAAACAGAAATTAAAAACACAATTATTAATTTTAAAAAAACAACACATTTTAATATAAACTGCATGTCTTTATGAAAAATAATCACATTTTCCAAAATAAAAGAAATTCTTTGAGTTTTCATTCTTTTAGTGAGAAGAATGCACTGCTTTCTGTTTTTGTGTTGCTCTTTAATATCTGGCTAAATAAAAGATAGCTAGATTCCCTATGATTGAGGTATATGAAGAAAATAGGAGGTCTTAGGAGAAGAATTTAATAGTCTTTTTGGGTAATTGTGGATATTCTTCTCTGATACTACAGAGAATTTGACAAGTGGACATTTCTTAAAGGTTAATTCCAATGAAAATCTGAAAGCATATCAGGTAATGTTTTGTACTCTGTTTTTTATATATGTGTAAACACAGACACACACCCCTATCTATCCATTGGTCTGTCTTTCACTTTGAATCCATCTTTTAACCATGCATGATTTTGAAATGTCCTGCATTGGTCATTTGGAAAATATTGGTTCACTGTATCATGTACATCTTCCATATGTTGAGATATCTCATCATACAGCATCAAAAAATCACGATCTTTAATAGTGCTACAGTCTCAACAGAAAAGTCTTTAAGATGTCAAGCTCATGGCATTGATAGAAGACATTTTCACATATTGAGGTATGGTGAAAACATTCCGACTTATATATGATTTGGCTTGAACTTTAGACTAACGAGAACAGGCTGTCTTGGAGATTGGTTCAAGATGGCGGAGTAGAAGGACGTGCTCTCACTCTCTCTTGTGAGAACACTGGGAATCACAACTAACTGCTGAACAATCATCAACAGGAAGACACTGGAACTCACCAAAAAAGATACCCCACATCCAAAGAAAAAGGAGAAGCCACAGTGAGATGGTGGGAGGGGTGCAACCACAATAAAATCAAATCCCATAACTGCTGGGTGGGTGACTCACAAACTGGAGAACACTTATACCACAGAACTCCACCCACTGGAGTGAAGGTTCTGAGCCCCATATCAGGCTTCTCAACCTAGGGGTCTGGCCACGGGAGGAGGAATTCCTAGAGAATCAGACTTTGAAGGCTAGCGGGATTTGATTGCAGGACTTTGACAGGACTGGGGGAAACAGAGACTCCACTTTTGGAGGACACACACAAGGTAATGTGTGCATCAGGACCCAGGGGGCAGGAGCAGTGGCCCCATAGGAGACTGAACCAGACCTACCTGCTAGTGTTGGAGGGTCTCCTGTGGAGGTGGGGGTGGCTGTGTCTCACTGTGGAGACAAGGACACTGGCAGCAGAAGTTCTGGGAAGTACTCCTTTGTGTGAGCCCTCCCAGAGTCCGCCATTAGCCCCACTAAAGAGCTGGACAGGCCCCAGTGTTGGGTCGCCTCAGGCTAAACAACCAACAGGGAGGGAACCCAGCCCCACCCATCAGCAGTCAAGTGGATTAAAGTTTTACTGAGCTCTGCCCACCAGAGCAACAGCCAGCTCTACCCACCACCAGTCCCTCCCATCAGGAAACTTGCAAAAGCCTCTTAGATAGCCTCATCCACCAGAGGGCAGACAGCAGAAGCAAGAAGAACTACAATCCTGCAGCCTGTGGAACAAAAACCACATTCACAGAAAGATAGACAAGATGAAAAGGCAGAGGGCTATGTACCAGATGAAGGAACAAGATAAAACCCCAGAAAAACAACTAAATGAAGTGGAGGTAGTCAACCTTCCAGAAAAAGAATTCAGAATAATCATAGTGAAGATGATCCAGGACCTCAGAAAAAGAATGGAAGCAAACAAAGATCAAGAAGATGCAAGAAATATTTAACAAAGACCTAGAAGAATTAAAGAACAAACAAAGAGAGATGAACAACACAATAACTGAAATGAAAAACACACTAGAAGGAATCAATAACAGAATAACTGAGGCAGAAGAACGGATAAGTGACCTGGAAGACAGAGTGGTGGAATTCACTGCCGTGGAACAGAATAAAGAAAAAAGAATGAAAGAAATGAAGACAACCTAAGAGACCTCTGGGACAACATTAAACACAACAACATTCCCATTATAGGGGTCCCAAGGAGAAGAGGGAGAGAAAGGACCCGAGAAAATATTTGAAGAGATTATAGTTGAAAACTTCCCTAACACGGGAAAGGAAATAGCCACACAAGTCCAGGAAGTGCAGAGAGTCCCATACAGGATAAACCTAAGGAGAAACATGCTGAGACACATAGTAATCAAATTGGCAAAACTTAAAGACAAAGAAAAATTATTGAAAGCAGCAAGGAAAAAATGACAAATAACATACAAGGGAACTCCCATAAGGTTAACAGCTGATTTCTCAGCAGAAACTCTACAAGCCAGAAGGGAGTGGCATGATATACTTAAAGTGATGAAAGGGAAGAAACTACAACCAAGATTACTCTACCCAGCAAGGATCTCATTCAGATTTGATGGAGAAATCAAAAGCTTTACAAACAAACAAAAGCTAAGAGAATTCAGCACCACTAAACCAGCTCTACAACAAATGCTAAAGGAACTTCTCTAAGTGGGAAAAACAAGAGAAGAAAAGGACCTACAAAAACAAATCCAAAACAATTAAGAAAAAGGTAATAGGAACATACATATTGATAATTACCTTAAACATGAATGGATTAAATGCTCCAACCAAAAGACACAGGCTGGCTGAATGGATACAAAAACAAGATCCATATATATGCTGTCTACGAGAGACCCACTTCAGACCTAGGGACACATACAGACTGAAAGTGAGGGGATGGAAAAAGATATTCCATGCAAATGGAAATCAAAAAGAAAACTGGAGAAGCAATACTCATATTAGATAAAATAGACTTCATTTTATTTTATTTTATTTTTAAAATTATTTATTTATTTATTTTTGGCTGTGTTTGGCCTTTATTGCTGCGCGTGGGCTTTCTCTAGTTGCGGCAAGTGGGGGCTACTCTTCATTGCAGTGCGCGGGCTTCTCATTGCAGTGGATTCTCTGGTTGCAGAGCACGGGCTCTGGGTGTGCGGGCTTCAGTAGCTGTGGCACTTGGGCTCAGTAGTTGTGGCTTACAGGCTCTAGAGCACAGGCTCAGTAGTTGTGGTGCACGGGCTTAGTTTCTCTGCGGCATGTGGGATCTTCCCACATCAGGGCTCGAACCCGTGTCCCCTACATTGGCAGGCATATTCTTTACCACTGCACAATCAGGGAAGCCCCTAAAATAGATTTTAAAATAAAGAATGTTACAAGAGACAAGGAAGGACACTACATAATGATCAAGGAATCAATCCAAGAAGAAGATATAACAATTATAAATATATATGCACCAAACATAGGAGCACCTTAATACATAAGGCAACTGCTAACAGCTCTAAAAGAGGAAATCAACAGTAACACAATAATAATGGGGGACTTTAACACCTCACTTACATCAATGTGCAGATCATCCAAACAGAAAATTACTAAGGAAACACAAGCTTTAAATGACACAGTAGACCAGATAGATTTAATTGATATTTGTAGGACATTCCATTCAAAAATAGAAGATTACACTTTCTTCTCAAGTGCGCACGGAACATTCTCCAGGATAGATCACATCTTGGGTCACAAATCAAGGCTCAGGAAATTTAAGAAAATTGAAATCATATTAAGCATCTTTTCTGACCACAACGCTATGAGATTAGAAATCAATTACAGGGAAAAAGAGCGTAAAAAACACAAACACATGGAGGCTAAACAATACGTTACTAAATAACCAAGAGATCACTGAAGAAATCAAAGAGGAAATCAAAAAATACCTAGAGACAAATGACAATGAAAACACGACAATCCAAAACTTATGGGATGCAGCAAAAGAAGTTCTACGAGGGAAGTTTATAGCTATACAAGTCTATGTCAAGAAACAGCAAACATCTCATATAAACAATCTAACCTTACACCTAAAGGAACTAGAGAAAGAAGAACAAACAAAACCCAGATAGCAGAAGGAAAGAAATCATAAAGATCAGAGCAGAAATAAAGGAAATAGAAACAAAGAAAACAATAGCAAAGATCAATAAAACTAAAAGCTTGTTCTTTGAGAAGAGAAACAAAATCGATAAACCATTAGCCAGACTCATCAAGAAAAAGAGGGAGAGGACTCAAATCAATAAAATTAGTAATGAAAAAGGAGAAGTTACAACAGACACTGCAGAAATACAAAGCATCATAAGAGACTACTACAAGCAACTCTATGTCAATAAAATAGACTACCTGGAAGAAATCGACAAATTCTTAGAAAGGTGTAACCTTCCAAGACTGAACCAGTAAGAAATAGAAAATATGAACAGACCAATCACAAGTAATGAAATTGAAACTGTGATAAAAATCTTCCAACAAAAGTCCAGGACCAGATGGCTTCGCAGGTGAATTCTATCAAACATTTAGAGAAGAGCTAACACCCATCCTTCTCAAACTCTTCCAAAAGATTTCAGAGGAAGGAACACTCCCAAACTCATTCTATGAGGCCACCATTACCCTGATACCAAAACCAGACAAAGATACTACAAAAAAATAAAATTACAGACCAATATCACTGATGAATATAGATGCAAAAATCCTCAACAAAATACTAGGAAACAGAATCCAACAACACATTAAAAGGTTCATACACCACGATCAAGAGGAATTTATCCCAGGGATGCAAGGATTCTTCTATATACGCAAATCAATCAATGTGATACACCATATTAACAAATTGAAGAAGAAAAACCATATGATCATCTCAATAGATGCCGAAAAAGCTTTTGACAAAATTTAACACCCGTTTATGATAAAAACTCTACAGAAAGTGGGCATAGAGGGAACGTACTTTAACATAATAAAGGCCATATATGACAAACCCACAGCAAACATCATTCTCAATGGTGAAAAATTGAAAGCATTTTCTCTAAGATCAGGAACAAGACAAGGATGTCCACTCTCACAATTATTATTCAACATAGTTTTGGAAGTCCTAGCCACAGCAATCAGAGAAGAAAAAGAAACAAAAGGAATCCAAATCAGAAAAGAAGAAGTAAAATTGTCACTGTTTGCAGATGACATGATACTATACGTAGAGAATCCTAAAGATGCCACCAGAAAACTACTAGAGCTAAACATTGAATTTAGTAAAGTTGCAGGATACAAAATTAATGCACAGAAATCTCTTGCATTCCTATACACTAACAATGAAAGATCAGAAACAGAAATTAAGGAAACAATCCCATTTACCATTGCAAGAAAAAGAATAAAATACTTAGGAATAAACCTACCTAGGGAGACAAAAAACCTGTATGCAGAAAACTGTAAGACACTGATGAAAGAAATTAAAGATGATACAAACACATGGAAAGATATACCATGTTCTTGGATTGGAAGCATCAATATTGTGAAAATGACTATACTGCCCAAAGCAATCTACAGATTCAATGCAATCCCTATCAATTTACCAATGGCATTTTTTACGGAACTAGAACAAAAAATTTTAAAATTTGTATGGAGACACAAAGGACCCCAAATAGCCAAAGCTGTCTTGAGGGAAAAAAACAGAGCTGGAGGAATCAGACTCCCTGACTTCAGACTATACTGAAAAGCTACAGTAATCAAGACAATATGGTACTGGCACAAAAACAGAAATCTAGATCAATGGAACAGGATAGAAAGCTCAGAGGTAAACCCATGCACCTATGGTCAACTAATCTATGACAAAGGAGGTAAGGATATACAATGGAGAAAAGACAGTCTCTTCAATAAGTGGTGCTGGGAAAACTGGACAACTACATGTGAAAGAATGAAATTAGAACACTCCCTAACACCATAAACAAAAATAAACTCAAAATGGATTAGAGATCTAAATGCAAGACTGGACACTATAAAACTCTTAGAGGAAAACATAGGAAGAACACTCTTTGACATAAATCACAGCAAGATCTTTTTTGATCCACCTCCTAGAGTAATGGAAATAAAAACAAAAATAAACAGATGGGACCTAATGAAACTTAAAAGCCTTTACACAGCAAAAGAAACCATAAATAAGATGAAAAGACAACCCTCAGAATGGGAGAAAATATTTGCAAACAAATCCACAGACAAAGGATTTATCTCCAAAATATATAAACAGCTCATGCAGCTCAATATTAAAGAAACAAACAACCCAATCCAAAAATGGGCAGAAGACCTAAATAGACATTTCTCCAAAGAAGACATACAGATGGCCAAGAAGCACATGAAAAGTTGCTCAACATCACTAATTATTAGAGAAATGCAAATCAAAACTACAATGAGGTATCACCTCACACCAGTTAGAATGGGCATCATCAGAAAATCTACAAACAGCAAATGCTGGAGAGGGTGTGGAGGAAAGGGAGCCCTCTTGTACTGTTGGTGGGCATGTGAATTGATACAGCCACTATGGAGAACAGGATGGAGGTTCCTTAAAAAACTAAAAATAGAACTACCACATGACCCAGCAATCCCACTACTGGGCATATACCCAGAGAAAACCATAATTCAAAAAGACACATGCACCCCAATGTTCATTGCAGCACTATTTACCATAGCCAGGTCATGGAAGCATCCTAAATGCCCATCAACAGACAAATGGACAGAGAAGATGTGGTACATATATACAATGGAATATTACTCAGCCATAAAAAGGAACGAAATTGGGTCACTTGTAGAGACGTGGATGGATCTAGGGACTGTCATACAGAGTGAAGTAAGTCAGAAAGAAATACAAATATTGTATATTAACACATATATGTGGATCCTAGAAAAGTGGTACAGATGAACTGGTTTGCAGGGCAGAAACAGAGACACAGATGTAGAGAACAAACATATGGACACCAAGGGGTGAAAGTGGTGGGGTGGTGGTGAGATGATTTGGGAGACTGGGATTGACATGTATAGACTAATATGTATAAAATGGATAACTAATAAGAACCTGCTGTATAAAGTAAATTAAATAAAATTCAAAAATTCAAAAGAAAAAAAGAAATGTATATGTACAACTTGTCATTTCTACTTGTATGGTATTTTTGCCATCCATATTTTAAAAAAATAAACTCAGATTTCAATCTTAAAAAAAAAAAAAGAACAGCCTGTCTTATGACCAGTCAAACATGCATTGTACATCTGCTTTAACCATTAAAGAAAGGAATGCATTAAAAAAATCAAAATGGAGTAACTGTGGTTCAGGCATTCAAAATGGAGCCAGGTTGCCATTGTGGGTATGGTTTCAGACATATTATTGCAGCACTGAGAACTTGAATTTTCTGAATCAAGGACACCACCAGCAGTTCTCAAAACAATACCTTCTAGCAGCTGACAGCTGCAACCTTATGGTCTCAAGGTCTCCCCTTTGAACTCTGCAACCGTTTTGGACCTCAACCAATTCTTACCTAACAAGCATCCTTACTTTTTGCTAGTTCCAGTCCTAAGTCTTCACAAACAACTTAGGTAACTTTGTGGGTTTTGCCCATATCACCTTCCCCTATTTTTGAGCCTGGAGGAACACAATTCAGGTGCTTCTGGAAGCTGTTTCTCCTGGACTATAGTTCTCAGTTTGGCTGGAAGAAAACTCTTTTCTGTTCCGATTATAGATTGTTTATTGATTATTTCCACTGACAGTGTTGACATAAATTTTCCAAATTTCACTGGGAAGCTACACGTTATCATTGGCAACAAATACTGTCAGTTGTTTTGCTTGAAGTGTTAGGCTCACTTTATTCATTTTGGAGAAATGTGTCAATGCCCAAGTCAGAGTAACATTAGTTTTTCCTGTTCTTTCAAGGAAAAATGGCGCTCCATGAAAAACAGCTAGTCCAGCTCCCAAGTCAGCCAGCCGCTCAAGTGTTTTTCTTCAAGACGACCGACCATTGCTACTTTGGTATACAGCAACAGTGTGTGTGCGCTTCACGTTTTTCCCCTCACAATGTTAGAAAGACGTGTACTCAGGATTGAACTTTAAAAAACTCATATTTTTCACTACTTCATCCAGGATATTCCTAAATTAAAAAAACAAAAACAAACTAGGAGAGTATGGGAGCGATGCAACGACCAGCGGGATAGTTTTGTACTACCCTCTTTTTTTTTCTCGTCCCGCCGGGCTTGGGGGGAATCTTGGTTCCTCCACCAGGAATCGAATGCAGGCCCACGGTATTGAAAGCGCAGAGTCCTAACCGTGGGATCGCCAGGGAATTCCCTGCGCCACCCTCTTGACTCCTGCTGGTGCGATGTCGGCTGTGTTAATGTGAACCCAGAAAAAAAGACAAAGAACATGTCATTTACAACGAATTTTTTTTTTTTTTTTCGGTACGCGGGCCTCTCACTGTTGTGGCCTGTCCCGTTGCGGAGCACAGGCTCGGGACGCACAAGTTCCGGACGCACAGGCTCAGCCGCTCAGCGGCCATGGTTCACGGGCCTAGCCGCTCCGCGGCACGTGGGATCCTCCCGGACCGGGACACGAACCCATGTCCCCTGCATCAGCAGGCGGACTCTCAACCACTGCACCACCAGGGAAGCCGTGAAGATTGCTTCTAACATTGGGACCCCTAAAAAGCTCTTGGAGACTTCCAGAGGTCTGGGGATCACACCTAGAATTGCTGAATTAGAAGGAGAACATGTGAGAAAACAGGTCGTATAATGGAATTGAATTTAGTATATAATAATAACTTTCTTAAAAGAAGGGCTGCGGACTTCAAGTGCAGTGAGAGGCAGATTAGAAGAGGAGAAAGACCGGTGGGACTTATCAGGTCGGGAGACAGGATTTTAAGTGGGCCTTAAAGGACTGGTCCAAATAGTTTGAAGAAAAGAGTGTTGGAAGGGAAAGGCTTGCTCAGAACGCACAAAGAATAGACTCTGACTTCTGAGATCTTGTAGATACGAAAGGCTGATAAGGAATAAAGCCAGGCTTTTGTTCCCTGCGGTGTTGTGTGTACTAGGAGGTGATGGGTGCGTCTGCACTTTTGTCAACATCACCCTTAGAAATTGTATGCGAGGAAACCCTTGGACTGACAGGTGCGGAGAGGCGGGGAGTTGGGGTCACGGCTGTGAAGAGACGGGCCTCTATTGAAAATACACATTTATGTCTCAGAATGGCTACAGATAAAAACCTACTACAAAAGGAATATGTCCGAGGAAACTAATTTTGCTAACACATATTGATCTTTTGAAAAGCCAATAGAAGTAGGTGGCAAGGAGATGGCAGTGTATCCGAATGTTCACATAGTTCTGAAAGAACTCAAGGGATAAATCCTTTGCTCAGACCACTTTTCTGACACACTGTTATCAGCAGTCCCTAACTTGCGGGTCCCCGGTTCCCCGCTTGGCAAACAGCCAGGGCTCGTGAGCACTGGGAGCCGCTCGCAGCCGCTCGGAGCACGGGTCCCGCGGCCTTCCGCGATCGCACAAGAGCGGCCCTCGGCACTCGCCGTACGCGGACTCTACCATCGCCGGCGCAGGGGGGTCGGAGGCCGCGGAAGAGGAGTCCCGAGGGCGGTTCGGGAAAGCCGGGCATCGAAGGACAGTTGTTTCACAGCTCGCATAGCCCGCCCGCCCTTTTCCCCTCTCCGCTTCCCACAGCGCCGTCCCATCCGGGAGCTCTGCCGTGTTCCCGCGGCGGCAGGTGAGCGCCCGGCCGCGGCCCCGGCCCGGGCCCCCCCCTTCTCGGCGGTGGCGGCGGCCGGCGGGGAGGCGCCTGCGCGCAGTAATGGCAGCGCGGTGAGCAGGGACGGAGCTGACAGCCGCCGCCGCCCACCCTCCTCGCCGGGCTTCGTCCTGCGCGCCCTCGGGCTGTCTCCCACCCCTGGCCCCTGCCCCGCGTCCCGCCTCTGCAGCAGGTAACCCGCTGAAGGCCCGGCTCCGGTTGCGGGCACCGGGAAACTTCCCTTCCCGGTTAGTGGGTGGCGGGGCTGGGGCGGGGAGAGGAGTTGGGGGCACGGAGGGGGAGGGGAGGGATGGAGGGGCGGCTGGGGACCGGGTGTTCTGTGGGTGACCCCGGCTCCAGGAGCGCCAGCCCCGGAGCCCGGCCGCCCCCGGACTGCATCCCGGGCCTCCCAAACCGGTCTTGGCCGCCCCTCCCTCGGCCTCATTTTCCTCCTAGGAAGGTGCGAGTGCGTGTTCTCTGCTTATTTACGTCCTCACGCGGGCACAGAGCTCTGTGTTTGCTGGGGGTGGGGGTGGGGGCGGCATCAGTCTCTTATATCTTTACTACGAGTGTTTTCACTTTTGTTTCCGCAGACAGCGAAGATTGATAGCTCTGGGGAGTAGTGTCCTATGTGCATGCTAGACCTGTCTCACCACTTAGGGTTTGGTGAAATTAGATCCTTAGACTCTCTTAAGAGCACTTAGTTACACACCAGGGAGTCTGCACCATTCCCCATCACCCCACAAATACGTGCATGTACATAAAACATTTGCGAGTTGCAGGCTGTTGTTATTGTTAAATCCTCTCCTTTCCCCAGGGATTACTGTTACCAGTTGAAGGACAGTACCTTGGAAGTTAAAATTTTGATAATAAGGTAAAAACTATTAACATTCGCTACAGACTGTTTGAGTTTACAGTGTAAGCATCTTTGAACTAGACCTGTCCTAAATCTACACTCATAGTAAGGTATGGGAAATAATCACTTAGTTCTCATTTACTACCGACTACGTAATAGGCATTTAAAAACACTCAAAAGACTGCGCCCTCCTTTTTACAATCTCACAGTTCTTTCCAAGACAGACACTTGAACAGATTGTTTATATTTTGCCTCTTTTGCCCAAATATAGTGTTTGGAAGACCCTTCCAAAAGAGTCAGAGATGAAATAGCAGATGTACACAGTGTTTTGAGTCAATCTCCCCACCCCCCACCCCCAGATGCTGTTTATAAGTTGGGGGAACATCTCTATAGTGTGCATGCACAAAGTATGTGAAAAATACCTTTTCTATGTCTTTGAATGTTCACTTGCATCTGAAATACTCTTACTTCACTCTCCACCCTTTGGTGATGTTTTCAGAGTTTTATGTGGAAAGGTAGTTTATTCATGTTTTTTATCTTCACCAGTCTGTCACTAAATTAAATGCTGTGGACCTTCTTTAAAGTCAGTTTTGCCTTGTCTAACAGTTCAATATTTATTAAGCACCTGATTCGTATGTCAAGCATTACTGGAAGCATTAGGGATACAACCATAAACAAGACACGTGAAATTTCTGCTTTCCCGGAGCTTCAATTCTGGGAGGTAAGGGAAAGTCAGAAAGTAATTAAGAAATAAAAGCAATTTCAGAGAATCATAAGTGCTATAAAGGAAGTAAAGTAGGGAGTTGTGGTAGTGACTGGGACAGACTGCTTCAGATGCTGTGGTCAGGAAAGACCTGTCTGAGGTGAATTTTGACCTGATACCTGAAAAGTGGGAAGGATTTAGTCTTTGGAAGTCTGAGGGAAGAGTGTTTCTGTCTGAGGGAACAGTAAATGGAAATCCCTAGAGGTGGTTTCAAGCTTGGGTTCAGCAAATTGAAAGAAACTCAGTGAAGGTGGGCTGGGACCCTCTCGAGAGAGAAGAGGTTAGGTGGTAGCCAGGGGTCAGGTCATGTGAGGTCTGTTATCCAAAGGAGTTTGGCTTTTATTCTTAAAGTACATTGAAAAGCTATTTCCTTTTTGTGAAGCTGGGAGTGATATGGTCTGGTTTACAATCTGACTGTGAAGGAGATTGGATAAGAGGAGAATAGCAGGGGTACCAGTGAGAAGGCTGTGGCAGATTTGAGTAGTGACTGGAGTCAAGTAAAAAAGATTTTGAGATATATTTATAGTTAAAAGTAGTGATTTGGCATGGTTGGATGGGAATGCAGTTGTTTGGGACAGGGGTGACTCCTGGGTTTGGGGCTTCACCTGGGGCATGGTGATGCCACGTATTGGGATGGGGAAGAAGTGAGGGAAGCAGGTTGTTATATGGGGATAGGGTTGGAGGGGACGTGTTACATAGGACCTGTTAGATGTTCACGTGGAGTTGAGAAGCAGGCAGTTGGATATACACGTCTGGACTTCAGTGGAGAGGTTAGGGAGTCCTTCGTCCATTCAGCAAATAGTTTTCAAGTACTAGCTGTGGACTAGGCGGTGGTGATGTATAGTAGTGAAAAAATAGACAAAAATCTCTGCCTTCATCAGGTTTAAATTCTAGTAAGAGAAAGAGATGGGGAGTCATCTGCCTTTATCTGTTGGTTTATTATAATTATGTTTGGATAACAACTACATTCACCTGATTCAGAATTTGAAATGTTTGATGGGATATAGAATGAAAATCTCCTCTATTTCTTGTCCCTGCAGTTTTTGTCAAGGCCAAATATGTTAGTGGTTTCTTACTCATCTTTCCAAAGATATATTTTGTGCACATGTAGGCAAATGTGTGTAGATTCTTCTCCCCACTCGGCAAAAGTGGAAGCATACTTTCCTTGCTTTGACACCTTGTATTTTTAAGAGTATTAAATAGTATTTAAAAGTTATGAAGCAGTATGAGACCACCTAAAGAAAGAATGTAGAAAGAAGAGGAGACAGTCCTGGGGCACTGCAACATTTTCTGATTTGGTCCCTGCCCTCTTTGAGTTTGGGAACTGCAAATGTGGAGTTGTTTAAAGAGCTGTTATTTTTGTGAGGCTTTTTACAGAAGTTTGCACTGTTTGTGTGTGTGTGTGTGTGTGTGTGTGTGTGTGTGTGTTTCACCTTATCTGCCTGTTTTCTTTATATGCTAAAATAATGTTTGATTATGATTGAAAGCAGCGTTTTCATGTATGTACTGTCAGTTAAATTCAGGTAAATTAATGGCAAGATCAAGCCCTTGAATGTTAATATTTTGAAGAAGTTTGGCTGATGTTAAATCTTAGGAAAACAAGCAGAAATTTGGAATGTTATCATGAGACATAACAAGTTATTGATACTTGAGATGTATGACTGAATTCTCTCTCAGTAACCAGTTAATAATCAAACTATTTGTTCAGAGTGATCTGGCTCTTTGCCTGGGTTTGAATCTTAACAGTGATGTTTCTATTGCATTGCAGATGTTAGCATAATCTTTGTGTTATTATCTTAAAGAATACAGACCTTCCCCGATTTATGATGGTTTGACTTACAATTTTTCAACTTTATGATGGTACAAAAGTGATATGCATTCAGCAGAAACCATACTTTGAATTTTGCATTTTGATCTTTTCTTGGGCTAGCAATATGGAGTATGATAATCTCGTGATGCTGGGCAGTGAGCCTCAGATCCCAGTCAGCCTAGCAATTACGAGGGTGAACAACCAATATACACAATCATTCTGTGCCCATACAACCATTCTGTTTTTCACTTTCGGTACAGTAGTCAAAAAATTACATGAGATATTCAATACTTTATTATAAAGTAGGCTTTGTGTTAGATGATTTTGCCCAACCGTCGACTCATGTAAGTGTCCTGAGCACGTTTAAGGTAGGCTAGGCTAAGCTATGATGTTCGTAGGTTAGGTATATTAAATGCATTTCAACCTAACGATATTTTTAACTTTTGATGGGTTTAGTGGGCTGTAACCTGATCTTAAGTTGAAGAAGATCTGTATATAGATTCAAACTGTGTTGCTACTGTGTATTTGGAAAGGCCTGTTGGAGATACTAGAACAGTGAAGTTCCTTTGATTCTTAAAAATTTTGAGACAATGAGTAGTGTTAAGAGCATGATATTAGCATCTGCAACAACTTTTGGGTGCAGTTAAACCCTGTTGATTGACCTGGAGGAGGGGAGATGGAATATTCTGTAAGTTGCTTTAAGCTTTGTTGCTTTGAAGAATTAAAAAATCCAGACTGGGCTTCCCTGGTGGCGCGGTGGCTGAGAGTCCGCCTGCCGATGCAGGGGACGTGGGTTCGTGCCCCAGTCCAGGAAGATCCCACATGCCGCGGAGCGGCTGGGCCCATGGGCCACGGCCACTGAGCCTGCGCGTCCAGAGCCTGTGCTCCACAACGGGAGAGGCCACAGCACTGAGAGGCCCGAGTACCGCAAAAAAAAAAAAAAAATCCAGACTTATTTTGTTCTCTACTGAATTTATAATACTTTTTATGTTGGTTGGCATTTTGATTTTCAGTTAGCTGTCTTTAGCCAGATAACTTCCTATGTAAATTGATCTACCTCTTTTTTTCTGAGATTGTTCTTGATTTATGAACTGTTTTGTTCAGTTTGATTCTTGTGGTTATTTTTGTTATTGTTACCTCCTTTTTTTTCTTTTTTGTCTGAGATAAGTAAGCAGTTAGTTTCTAGGTTGGAGAAATATAATCTTTGGTAGAAAATATTTAATGTTTCTTTTTGAAGCATTAGACACTAATTACTGTGAAACGTGTGGTGAACGTGTTAAGCCTACTTAAACTCTGTAAATGCATAGATGTTAATGTCCTATTTGAAGATTTTAGTTATCCAAGGGATTTTCATTTATATTCTTTAACATTGTAAATAATGTTACTGTTGTTATTTAATCATTGGATTATAGCCTGATTGTGTATGTGTCGGAATTTTTCATCAATCAGGCTAATAGTTTCTCTTATCATCTGTATGCTTCTTGAAGGCAGCATCTCTAGTACTTGGTAGAGAGAGGTCTGAATATTGTAAATACTTAATAAATATCTATTAACTCAATGACTTAAGCCCTGTTCCAATGTAGGTTGCTTTTCAAATAGTGACATGTTGGATTTACCCTGTATAGATATTCCTTGAATTTCTCAACTTTGTTTTACTTCAGTTGAAAAAAAGTACAAGATACTTAAAAATTTATTTATTTAGTTTTGGCTGCACTGTGCAGCATGTGGAATTTTCGAATCTGTGCCCCCTGCAGTGGAAGTGTGGAGTTTTAACTCCTGGACCACCAGGGAAGTCCCCCCAAGTTTTTTAAATGTTGGAGTAATTTTAGACTTACAGAGAAGTTGCACAAATAGTACAGAGAGCCCAAGTATACTTTTCCCCCAGCTTTTTGTAATGTTAACAGCTTACATAACCAGAGCACAATGATCAAAATGAGGAAAACTAACATTGTTACAATACTGTTAAACTACAGACCTTATTTGAATCTCACCAGTTTTTCCTGTAATGTCCTTTACCTCTTTCAAGATTCAGTCCAGGATCAGACACAGCGTTTAGCATGTGTCTCCCTAGTCTCTTGTGATCTGTGATAGTCTTCTCTCATTTTCCATCACCTTCATGCTTGTGATGAGTGTGGTCAGTTATTTTGTAGAATGTTTCTCAACTTTGGTTTGTCTGATGTTTTCTCATAGTTAGATTGAGGTTGTACATTTTTGGCAGGAATACTAGAGAAGTGATGCTGAGTCCTACTCAGTGCGTCACATCACAGGATACAGGGTGTCAGTATATCCTATTAGAGGTGATGTTGACTCTCATTAAGGTCATGTCTGTTAAATTTCTCTGCTTGTAAAGTTACTGTTTTTCTCTTTGTAATTACTGGCTATCTTGGGGGAGATTGAAACTGTGCAGAAATCCTGTTCTCAAATTTTTGCCCATTCATTGCAGCATCCTTTGGTAGTTCTTGCTTGTAATAATTATTATAGTAGTGTTCACCTGATGGCAATTTTACATTTTTCTCATTTCCTTCTACACTTATTAATTGGAATTCTTCTATAAGGGAGAACTGTCCCTTCTCCATATTTGTTTATTCCGTAATTTGTTTGTATCAGTGTTGGGTCATAGATATTTGTTTTACTCTGTGGTTTATAATCTAATTCTATCATTGTTTATTTTATCGCTCAGATTGTTCCACTGTGGCTTTCAGGTTAGCTCTTTGTCTTTTGGACATCCCCCATCCTCTTTAGGAAAGCACTTCTATTTTCTGGCATCATAAGATGTCCAGGCTCATATTTTCCCTGCTGCAGCCCTGGAACCAGTCACTTCTCCAAGCTCTGGTTCCTTCTATTGGAGAATGGTATCTAGAAACCAAGATCTGGATGCTGTGTGTGTTCATTGCCACTGGGGTGTCATTGCTCCTAGGCCCGCTCAGTGAGCAGAGCTAGAACTATATATGTATACTAATCCATGCATACACAAACATCTATGTTTATTTCTATATCTTTTTATCTTTGTTTGTGTGTTAAAAACCATGAGTTCATACTGATAACTCTGATTCCAGTCAAGCACTATAGCATTTACACTAGCTGTCCCCTTTTATTCATGACTACTATTTTCTGACAGAAATAGAGCATACTTTTCTAATAGTCATAATAATGTATGTAGTATAAAGTTACCAAAATAATGAATCCAAGGTTTTTAGATAGATGTTACTTAATTTAGCTCTCATAATAGGATAACAAATATTGCAAGTCATTGGGTTGTGCAAAGAGAGGATAATTAGAGTAACCCTTTTTAATATTTGGATAGAAAGTCAGGCCTAGAAAAAAAATGTACTCTTAATGTTTGGATTATTTGTGCAAAGGCTTATTGGTCATAGCCTTGTCTAGCCTTCATGCCAAACTGGGCTTGCCTACCCATGAGAGACGCAGACAAATTCAGGTTCTCTAACTCATCCCTGATACGTATATAAGAATTATTATTATTTTTTAAGGCTAGTTGGTATCTTAGATTCCTTGCCTAGGTTGTTAAAAATGGAAAAAAATGAGAAAGCAAGTGAAGAAGACATTAAACTTCATGCTGATAGGAGCGATGTGAAAACTTGGAAAGAAATACTGTCTGTGTAGATGTGTGGGAGAGTCTCAAGTTCATTGAGGAGAGAAGGGTCTTTAATTCTGGTCAAATTAGCTTTATTTTGGAAGCAAATGTCTTCTGTAACTTCTTTGTTGTATTATAAGTACATTCCCTACTTACCACTGTCCTCCTTCCCTTTTTTTGAGACTGAGGTTTTCATCCTGCACTATACATTTTGCCAGCTGGGATGACAGACTGCTGTATTTTTCTTTACTGTTTTCTACACCAGTTTCCTCCTTTTTTTTTTAAAGCATACTACTAGAAATTCTTAAGTAGGAAAGTCATGTGACGGAGATGACATTTGTGGTGCGGAGCTTGTGTGTCAAACCTCATTGCAACATTAAGCTTTGTACCCCGAGCCTCCAACTAACAAAGGTACCTCTTGGCTATAGCTAATGGGTCACACATTCAGTACAGTAAGATTAAAGTATTTAGATGCATTCTTGGAGCTTATTTTCATATGAAATCATGGTAACATTTTTGGTCAGTGTACACTGGAGACAGCCCTTGAAATGGAAAATATTGCAAAGTTAATAATGCTCTTTGATTGGGTCTTAAGTATTTTCCTTATTTTGTGTATTTAGAATATAACCTGCTCAATAAGCCCCCTGAATGTCATTTGGAAAACTAACTATGGTATGTTGACTTACCTGAAATTTTTTTAGTCCCCAGTATTATATCTTTTTGGTAATTTTTGGAATGCCAAATTTTTATTGCTGGTACTGATGAATACTGAAATAAAAAATTATCATTTGGTAGTTTTTTGGTTTTGTTTTGTTTTTTTTAACTAAAAAGAGACTCACAACTTTAAGCGTTTAGCCATTTACATTATTGATAATTATACTTTTGGAAGGCAACTGAAATGTTTATCAGTAGTTAAGCTGTAGTCATACTGATCAGTATGTTAAACATGGTTATACGTTTTACTAAAATAGTTTATACTTCAAATGGAGTATCTAATTATGCACCAATGTCAGTTCTAGACTTAAAATGGAATGTTTTGAGATTCTGTTACTGCTTTACCTGCTGAAATGTAATTATCCAAGTCACTTCTTTGTATGAAAAATGTCTAAGTGAAGAACGACACAGTATCACTCCAAATTAAAATCCATCTGATCTTTGCGAAGTTATATCTTTTGTATTTCTGCTATTACTAGTAACTTTGCTTTTTAAACATTTTTGGAGTGGGAATTTTGTTAGGCTGTGTTAACACATCATACTTTGGGGTAGTACCATGTTATTTTGGAGCTCTTTCAGCCTCAGTACCTAAAACTCACTGGAAAGTTAAATTTTCAAGAGAAAGGAAAGATTAGTGACAGGTCACCTTTCAGTGTTCTGAGGAGTGAGGTATGTGTATGAGGAGAAAAACTTAAAAAGCAAAAGAGATTTTAGAACATTGCTATCAGAAATCTAGATAGCTTATTAATTTGATTTTCCTGATTGCTTCTTTATTTTCATCTTTACCTTGGATTACCTAGCTATTCTCTTAGAACTGGTAACTGATTTAAAAGTCTTTGTTGTCAGAATATTAGTAAAGTATTGACTTTCATGGGAAGTCAGTGATAAATTAAGAAAGCACAGAGAAGTTTTATTTTTTCTTAAATGATAATTGATAGATAATAAGGATTGTAAGTTAAAAGTCTGAAGAATTGTAAGCAGAGGGTATGATATTATCAGACTTGCATTTTTGGAAAGCTTACATTGGCCACAGTATTTGGAATGTAACAAGGTGGCAAAAGAGGATACAGGTGGCTCATTTAGGAGGCAGTAGTTGGGTGAGAGGTGGTGGTTTGGATTAGGGTGATGTCAGTGGGAATGGGAAGTAGTGGTTGGATTCAAGAAATGGTTAGAAGATAGGGCTGACAGGACTTATTGATTGATTTGAAGAAGAGAGTAAGAGAAATCAAGAATGATTAATAAAATTTCTACCTTGAGGAGCTAGAGTATGATAATACTAAGATGTGAAATACTGGAAATGGATGGACATGTTGAGTTTGAGGGGCCAGGTTTATTGAGGTATAACTTACACATAGTAAAATTCACCCTAAAAAGATACACAGTTATTTGAATTTTGACAAATTTATATGGTCACATAACCACCACCACAATCAAGATATAGAATATTTTATCACCCCAGCAGTTTCCTATTTGCTCCTTTGTAGTCCATCGTGAGTCTCTGACAACCAGTGATCTGATGTATGTCCTTATATTTTTGCCTTTTTCAGCAACCATACAATACGTAGCCTAATGAGTCTGTCTGCTTTCACTTGGTATAATGCTTTTGAGAATCATCCATTGTTGTCCACATATCAGTGAGTTGTTCCATTTTAATGTTGAATAGTACACCATTGTGTGAAAGCACCACATTTTGTTTTCCATTCACTAGTTGATGGCACATTTGGGTTTCTGGGTTTTGGTAGTCATGAATAAAGGTGCTCTAAAATTTTGTGTTTAAGTTTTTCTGTAAATGTATGTCTTCATTTCTCATCTATAAATAGCCAGGAATGGGATTTGCTGGGTCACATGGGAAGTGTATGCTTAATTTTAATAGAAACTGCCTAAGTGGTTATTTCATTTTAAATTCCCACCTGCAGCAAATGAGAGTTTCAGTTGCTCCATGTCCTCATCTGCATTTGATACTGTCAAAATTTTTGAGCCATTCTAATAAGTGTATAGTGGTATCTTGTTGAAGTTTTTGTTTGTTTGTTTGTTTTTTGTGGTACGGCCTCTCACTGCTGCGGCCTCTCACTGCGGCGGCCTCTCCCGTTGCGGAGCACAGGCTCTGGACGCGCAGGCTCAGCGGCCACGGCTCACGGGCCCAGCTGCTCCGCGGCATGTGGGATCCTCCCGGACCGGGGCACGAACCTGCGTTCCCTGCATCGGCAGGCAGACTCTCAACCACTGCGCCACCAGGGAAGCCCTGATACCACTCTTGATAGAGAATTCTAGGTGGTTAGTCATTTTCCCTGAGAATTTTGAAGGCATTGCTTTATATTACCTTCTAGCTTCCAGTGTTGCTCTTGTAAATCTAAAGACTTTAATTTATGTAGTCGTTTTTTCTTTTCTGAAAACTTACGGAATCTTTTCTTTACCCCCAGTGTTTTAATGTGTCAAAAGAGGTGCCTTGTTATTTATTTTTAAAATCAAATATTCTGGGTATTCAGTATGCCCTTTTAAGTTGGAAAACTAATGTTCATTAGTTCTGGGATATCTTTTCTTTGATAATTACCTCTCATTCTAATTTTCTAGAATGCATATTAATTGAATGTTAGACCTTTTGGATTAATGCTACTTTTTTTTTAAGCTTTCTGATTTCTTTTATGTGCTTCCCCCCATATTTATGGAGCTGTTAATGATGATGATGGTGAAGATTTTTTTTTTTACCCTTTTACTTTGGAAAATCGCAAACATATACAGAAAATGCATATTATAATAATCCCTCATGTACTTATCACTCATTCTCAACAATTACCAATTCATAAACAAGCTGTTTAATTTTGAAGCAGATCTCAGACAGCATTTATTACATCCATAAATATTTTGGCATGTATCTCTGACAGATAATGACTCTCAGTTTTAAAGCTCTCATAATTATTGTTATAAAAATTATTTTTTAAAGTCATCAAATATCCCATCAGTTTATAAATTTCCAGTGTTATCATCAATATAATTTTTAAAAAGAGCTTAAATCTAGATCCAAATAAGATCAGTCACACTGTGGTAGATGAATGTGTCTTTTTAGTCTATTTTAGTTCAGTTTCCATTCCACATATATCTCTCTCCCACTCTCATTTTCTTTTCTCTCTTTTCCTCTTATGTGTGTGCATAGTTTATTGAAGAAATCTGATTATCCAGTAGTTTCCTGCAGTCTGGATTTTGCTAACTTGCAGGTTGATGGTTAGTAATGCTTATATGTATAATATATGTATAGCACAGGAGGAATTCAGAAGGTATTTAGTAAACAGTAGTTAATGATAATAGTGTAATTTTCTTCTCTTATCAACTAGTATAGCAGTTGTAACTTAAATTGTGTTATTAGTATCTTTAGAAGAAAACCTTGTTAATGTCAACGTAAAAAGAGCTTACTGGGCTTCCCTGGTGGTGCAGTGGTTGAGAGTCCGTGTGCCGATGCAGGGGACGCGGGTTCGTGCCCCGGTCCGGGAAGATCCCATATGCCACGGAGAGGCTGGGCCCGTGAGCCATGGCTGCTGGGCCTGCACATCCGGAGCCTGTGCTCCGCAACGGGAGAGGCCACAACAGTGAGAGGCCCACATACTGCCACAAAAAAAAAAAAAAAAAAAAAAAAAAAAAAAGCTTACTAATTCCTAAAAAAAAAACTATTTAACTTAAAATTACTGATATTAAACTTCAATTTTGGAGGACTCATCACATATCATATCAAACTTAGTAGAATGAATCCAGATACAGCCAAACAATGAAATGCTATTAAGATTAAAGAAACCCTTGTGTATTAAAATGGAATACTTTCCCAAATATACTGTTAAGTGAATATATTGTTAAGTAAGCAGTGTAATACCATTTATGTAAAACAAGTAGAAAAAGACCGTCTCTATATTCATTTATGTAAAAGGGGGGAATAACAATATATATGTATAAAATACCCCCAGACACATATAATATATGCCTCTGGTGATGAGAGTTGGTGACTAGAGCATGGGAGTGAGAGGGAGACTGAGATTTCAGAATTTGCAACCACGTAAATATACCTTTTCTCCCCTCCCCTCCACGTTAAATTGCTCCAAAGTTTTTTTTTTTGTTTTTTTTTGTTTGCGGTACGCGGGCCTTTCTGGTTGCGGAGCACAGGCTCCGGACGTGCAGGCTCAGCGGCCATGGCTCACGGGCACAGCTGCTCTGCAGCATGTGGGATCTTCCCGGACTGGGGCATGAACCTGTGGCGGACTCTCAACCACTGCGCCACCAGGGAAGCCCGCTCCAAAGTTTTTGATACGATTATTTCACCTTAAATGTCTAACAGCTTTATTGAGTTATGCTTCACGTACCATTTCAGTGTACTCTTGAACTGTACAATTCAGTGGTACAGCTAAAAGCGCATTCACAGGGTTGTACAACTATGATGACAATCAATACTAGAACATTTTCATCACCCAATTAGCAATCACTTCCCATTTTTCTCCAAGTCCTCTAGCCCTGTGCAACCACTAAAATACTTCCTGTGTCTACAGGTTTGCCTATTCTGGATATTTCATATACGTAAGTGGAATCCTAAAACGTGGTCTTTTGTGACCAACTTTATTCACATAGTGTGTTTTCAAGGTTCGTCTGTATTGTAGCATCTGTCAGTACTCCATTCTCTTGTATTACAGAATAATAATCTGTTGTATGGATGTACTGCATTTTATTTATCCATTTATTGCTCGATAGACATTTGAGTTATTCCCACTTTTTTGGCCTTTGTGAATAATGCTGCTCTGAACATTTGCATCCAGGTTTTTGTGTGGACATGTTTTCTCTTGCATAGGAGTGGAATTGCTGGGTCATATGGTAACTATGTTTATATAAATCACTTTTGTGATTATTTAACTTACTATTATTGACAGCCATACATACTTAGAAATGGTGCTCTAAGTGAGAAAATCTAATCTAGGAATCGTTTTCAAATGTAATGAAAATTTCGTAAATGTTATTGTCATAAAATATTGTCACAATGTTATCTGGAAACATAAGTAAACATGAATTTTTATTTTTCAATTTTTTTTTTTAATTTGGAGCCTATGATTTATTTTTAGGGGCCATAGGCACAGTACCTGTGTGCCAAAGTGTTAAAAACCCTAACATTGCGTGAATGGACCCAGAAGAAAGCTAGAGGAAACTGTAGTAATGTGAGATTTGAACTTTGCAGGTGCTCAGTAGGACATAGTCTCACTGACTGGGGATGGCAGTGGTCCTGACAGGACCCCAGGTGTAGGACATGATGTGGCACAGGAATGAAAACAAGACTTACGCGTATTCTTGTGAGTTGTCCGACAGTTCGGGAAGTGGAGAAGAACAGTGTGGTGGCCGTGGTCTTGTTTCTTTCTTTGCCCTCCTCTCTTTCACGTCCTGACATAAATGCTCCACGAGTGAACGATCATTTAAACAGCTGAAATAAAATGAAGGCTTCTCTCACCTTGGTGTCCACATTTTCCACCCATCTGAGAATGGATTATCACTGCACATAAACCCATTCTGTCAGAAACCTGTTGGTCTCAGCAGAGAAGTCAGTGCCAGTCTGATTCTGCTAAAACTTCAGTAAAGCTAAAAGGTAATCTGTGCAACCATTAAAATAATTTATAAGCAGGGTGTGTAGTATGATTCCATTTTTATAAGGGGAGGAAACGAATGTGAAGCAGACAGTGACAGCTTTTTGATAGACAGTTTCAGAATAGTCCCTACCTTGAAGAAACACTCAGATAATCACAGTTGAGCATGGTTTAATCCTCTAATAGAGGGTTAACATAGAGTTCTCAAGTGATGCCTAAGAGGGCACCTTACCTAGCTTAAGTGGGCCCAGAAAATTTCTTGAAAGCAGGTATTCTGGGCCAAGGCTGAACTATCAGTAGGAGTTAGGGGAGTGGGTGGAAAGGGGGAGGCAAGGAGAAGAGAAGAATTTTAGGTACAGAAAACAATGAGGATAAAAGGCAGCGTGCGTGAATCAGCCTGTTGTGTTCAGTGACCTCTGAGCAGAGAAGTTACCAGATTATGATGTCAAGGAAGGGAGTCCCATGAGAAGAGCAAGGTGGAGAGGTGCTTTAGTCCAAGGTCAAACCATGGAAGCTTGGTGGGCCATGTTGCCAATGAACTTACACCGGATGCTGTCTATAGCGGACAGTCACAAACAGCTTTCAGTACCAGAGTGACATGGTCATCTCTGTGGTTTACGTAGGTTATTTTTGTTTCTGAGTGCCAGATCCAAGAGTCTAACCTTCTTGAAGGTCAAGAACTTTGTTTATTGCCCACTGTATCCTCAGCCTAGTACAACGCCTGGCATGTATCTAAGTATTCACTAAGGATGTTAGTAAGGCAGTATAGTTGTATATTGCAGTTGAGGGCAGGGGTTACAGCGCAGGTCTGAATAACTCCATGACCTTAAGCAAGTTTCTTAATCACTCTGTGATCAGTTTTCTTATCTAGAAAATGGGGAGAACATTGGGCCCTACCTAATCAGTTTGTTGGGAGGATTAAGTGAATTTATATAAAGCACTTAGATTTGTGTTTGGCTTATAGTAAGTACTGTGTAAATATTAACAGTTGTTAGTATTTCTTTGATAAAGATTAATACAAACTGGAACTGCTGAGGGCCTGATCTCAGAGCATTCATAGGGTTGCACAGGAATGGATGGATTTAAGAAGTACTGAGTAACACAGATAGGATGTGTGAATAAGGGTGAGATGGAGTTAAGGTTAATTTTCTGATTTAGAGCTAGAGCTTTAGGTTTCCCCCTTCCCCCAGTACACACACCCACCCGCACGCGCGCGCGCACACACACACACACACACACACACACACACACACAGAGGAACTACTGCTAATCCATTCTCGGTAGTTAGAGGAAGTTTAAGGCTTGTAGGTGGAGTCCCTGGTATGTTGAAGAAAGAGGGTTGATTTAGTGTGGCAAACCCTCTTTTGGGTTTTTGTTTGGCTTCTCTGATTCTTTTTCTTCCCTTCCTTGGACTCCTCTTGAGTTCTTTTCTTCACAGGACAGAAACGTAAGAAGGGCCCAGGGCCACCTCCAGTCTGTGGGCTGGGACCATGCAGCTGGTCTCCTCCCCTTGTCTCTTTTTTCCTTTCTCTCGGTGCATTCCCCCCTTCTCCCCTCTGTCTCCCTACCTCCTTTTTTACCACAGCGGGACACAGGAGGAAGAATGTTTCCTCCTTGTTTGACCCTGGCTACAGACGAGCTTGGTGCTTCACCGTCCTAGTAACGAGGGAAAACTTTGGGGAAGATGTGAAGGCATGTGCCGGAAAAGTGCTCCCTTGTGCAATTAAATTTAACTTTAAGAGGTTTCTCTTTTTAATTCTGTTCTTCTGGTGTGATATTGAAAAGGATTTGGAATCTAGTTAAACTAATGCTCCAGGAAAATAAACTCTTTAATTGTCTTGTGTTTTCTCATATATGGCCTCAGTCTCCAGTTTAAGGAGTGCAAACCACAAGGATTTGGGGCCATAACCTTTTTACTGAGTATCTCTTGTGCATTTCTCATGATGGAAGTTAACTTTTTGGCTCATTAGGTCCCAGCTTCTTTCTCTCAGCAAATTAAATGAGGCTTCTCTATCTTTGGACCACCCTGGGTTATAAATAATTTGTGCTAAAAGCTTTTTATTTCCTAGAGTTTGCAGTGAATGCACATATGCTGTGGAGTTCCTTGTCTGGACAGTCATGAGAAGATGGCAGCCAGTGTTTATTGTTCTCACCACGTGCCAGGTTCTGGTCTCACCCCTTCCGTGCAGCATGCTGTCTAGTTATGTGGTGCTTTAGAAACAAGTAACTGACCTTGTAGAATTCATGCTAATGTTACTGTTGTTTTTAATTAACAGATTTCAACACTAAACTTGCACAATGTCTTTGAAACCAAGAGTAGTGGATTTTGATGAAACCTGGAACAAACTCCTCACGACAATCAAAGCTGTGGTCATGTTGGAGTACGTGGAGAGAGCAACATGGAACGACCGCTTCTCGTATCCTTCCTGTGGCATGGATGCCTGCCCTGATCAACATGCTAGGTTCATAAGCTTGTTGAAAAGTGACAACAGGTTTAAGCTTTCCTAAGTGGAAGAACATGCCAGTGTGACTATTTTCATATATATAATTGTTCACATTTCCAAGTTGATTGCCTGTATGTGGCAGTCAACAATCTTTGATAACCTTTTGCTCAACAAATACTTTACTGAGCACTTAGTGTATGTCAGGCACTACTTTAGGCTTTGGGAGTACATTTGTGAACAAAACAAACTACTTTCCCTTCCTTCTACTAAAGGAAATAGATATTAAACGGATGTAAAACACAAAACCTGATGCCAGTGCTTCTAATAACAGGTGGGGGGACGTAAAGCAAAGCGAGGGCATAAGCGTGGTTGGAGTGCGTGTGCGCGCCTCTCTAGATGGTGGTCAAGGAAGGCCTCCTTGAGGATGGTGAGGATGGCGAGGATGGTGATACTTGAGCAGAGGCTGGAACCGAGGGAGGGAGCAGGTCACTCCCTTCTTCTAAATTATGTCAGAGTTCTTTTATTTAATGAGTCATTTTTTTATCCTTGCTTGCTAATCGATGATTTTATAGATACTGCATTTTTTACATGTCACATTTATATTTTTTCTCTTAAGAAATGTCAATAAAATTTTTCATTTTTTTATAGTTTTGTATTGTCAGTTCTCTTTTGATCATTATTTTACCATTTTCAATTTTAAGGTAATCTTTACTTTTATTCCCATTGCAAAACATTGTTTTTGACCCACTATGCAGTAGAGTTAATAGTGTTAAAACTAAAAATTAAGCCCAAGCATAGGAAGCATCTTTTAATAGAGAAAATGAACTAAAGTAAGTAATTTGCTGCTGACCAGCACTGCCTTTTGGTTGTAACAGAGTTCAGAGCTCTTGCTCCTGAACACCTTTTGTTTCTGACTTTGAGAATTTGTAAGTGGAAAGTTCGTACATACAGGTATCTTTCTATTCCGGCTCCCAGAAAAGATGACTCGGAGAAGACAGTGTTTCAATCTAAATCTGACCACCTACATTATTTCCCATTTTTGGTTTTTTAAAGTATCTTGTCTATAACCAAATCATAATTGAATGCTAGAGGGTTGAAAAGTGCTCCTCTTGGGTGCTCTTCCCAAGGCCTAACCATTTCCAGAGTGCTTGGGTATTTGAACAGGTTAAAGAAAAAGAACATATTTAGGTATATCTTTTAGGCAGTTGAGTGAAATTATGCAGTGAGACTCCAAACTATGCTGAGTTAAAATATTCATTTAAAAAATTTATTAAGGTGGACTCCATTAAAAGCAATACATGAGTACATTCTCACTGAGGAAGAGTCAAACAATATATAAGTCCTGTATGTGGAGTGAAATGGGAAAGTCTCCCTGGATTCCTACCTTGCAGAGATCCCTTTCCCTCAGCAGAGAGAAGGGAAGCCCTATTAGGTGAATTTTGCTGGTCATTTTTGTTTACATATACATGCAGTGGCTATATTGAGACATTAACTTTGTTGATGTAAAACATTTGAGCACATAATTAGCATATCATGTTGAAATTATGGTACTGAATTGCTGATTTTTCAGTATCAAGTAAGTTGTGTATTCTAGAAATGTGTGTATATGGCTTAAGGGAAGATTAGAGGAGCAAATATCATCATCATGTTGGATGGAAGTTCTGGAAGTAGGTATTCAGAACTTAAAGATAATAAATGTATCACTTCTGATTGTTGATCTAGAGCCTGGCCAAATTTAGTCATTTAAAAAATTTTTGTTTTTTCTTTTTTTTTTTTTTTTGGCAGTGCTGTGTGGCTTGTGGGATCTTAGTTCCCTGACCAGGGATTGAACCCAGGCCCACGGCAGTGAAAACTCCGAGTCTTAACCACTGGACTGCCAGGGAATTAAAAAAAATTAAATTTAATTTAAATTTAAGTATGATATACATGCTGACTGGTGAATGTAGAGGTGAGTTCTCACAAAGTGAGTGCACCTGTGTACCCAGTAAACAGAGTGCTCCCACCAATCAGGAACCTCTGTTCCCCAGTTGCTGAAGTTAACTGCTGTCCCGGCTTCTACAACACCTAATTCTGACAACCGTTTTACATCTAGTTTTACTAGGATAGGCTTGTGATCAGTTAAGATTTAAATTATGTCATGAACTAGGACTTTTTTTTCTAAAGGCATTTTTAGCTGAAACCTGGAGGGACCCCAGGCTGAGCCGGGAGCTCATGTAATACCTTACTTTGAAGCTCCTTCTCCATTGATGCCTTGTTCCCTCTCCCCTCCTCCAAACCATGTCAATTCTCTGTAGAATTTGTGTCCAGATAAATTAAAAAAATTTTCTTTCTTAGGTAGTGTATATTCAAGTCTCTCCTTTCTTTGTAATACAGGTGAATATTTTTTATGTTACTGCTGAAAAATAGCTCTTATATCTGTACTATTTTATTTAATCTTCCAGTCTGTAAAGGTTCATTATGATATCTAAGTTGATATAAAATAACTTAATAGTTTCTTTTTTTTTTAACATCTTTATTGGAGTATAATTGCTTTACAATGGTGTGTTAGTTTCTGCTTTATAACAAAGTGAATCAGCTATACATATACATATACCCCCATATCTCCTCCCTCTTGTGTTTCCCTCCCACCCTTCCAATCCCTAAAATAACTTAATAGTTTCTTATTGTAACTTTTTTTTCTATAAAGAAACCTGGCACAGTGATATTACACTATTTGGGTGATATTTTTGCTTCACCATGTTTGTTTTTTAAGTATGTAAATAAAATTTTAAGTATTTAATATAATAGTAATCGAACAAATATATATACGTGGATACATGGAGATATTTTATTGGTTACTAATTACAATTAAAAATAAACAACAAAAGAATTTGGAGGGAACATAGGAAAGTCTGACTGAGGCCTCCCAGACAATGACATCACGTGGAGAGGGCTGCTTGCTCTTTTTGGGGTGAGGATACAAGGTAAAGAGTCAGAGCATGTGAGGTTGATTTCCCACCTCCCTTCTATCACCAACGTGTCGGGTAAGTGTCTTTCATTCTGTGTATGTATCTATATAATCCTAAACTGCAAAAATGAAATAAGGATTTTTCATTTTTTAATGCCAGACTTGAGTTAAATCTTTTGTTTTAAAGTAGTATTTTCAATGAATATGAAAACCTTAACAATTTAACTAGAGATATCTATGCTTTATGTGTGGCCTATCCTGAACCCCTTGGAGAAAGACTTTATACAGAAACTAAGATTTTTTTGGAAAATCACGTACGGCATTTGCACAAGGTAAGGATTGATATATACATGATGTAAATGTGTTTATGGCTACATAGTTATTTGACTAGTTCACTGTTTTCCAGTGCAGAACTTGTATCAGGTTAAGGTTATTTGTTTTGTTTCCTAATTAGCATTTTTCTAATATGTATATAAGAGCTTTGGGTCAAGCTCTGTGTTGTTAGGTTCTCCAAGGGAAGTCAGTTTAGTTGCTCCAGATCATACAACTAGTAAGTTAAAGAGTAGGGTTTCAAATCAAGATGTGTTCAACTTGAAATCAAGTGTTTACATATCCTCTGGATGGTGTTTATAGAACCAAGTTTTCTTTTACTGTTGCTTCCCACCTCTTGGTGAGTCTCTGTCTTTATATTCAACATTTTAGCTGCCTCTTCATATCCTATATAAGGTCTTTAAAAACCTAGAATTAAAAAGGAGAATGGTAAATTAAAAAGTATGATAGAAAATCTCTGTGACCAGTTATTTTGGTCAGTGTGCCATGTGCATGAGGGAAACATCACCGACTTGATCTGTGTATAAGCAGTGAATGAATTTTGTAGTATTTGGCTACACGCAGCATTTCTGACTTATTTTGGATTACTGATCTTATCAGGAACTGGATGAGATCATTTATTCTTTGAACTAGAAACTTGACTACGTTCTTTTCCCCCCCAGTATTTTATTTTATTTATTTTTTAAAACTTTTTATTTTATATTGGAGTATAGCCAATTAACAATGTTGTGATAGTTTCAGGTGCACAGCAAAGCGACTCAGCCATACATATACTTGTATCCATTCTCCCCCAAACTCCCCTCCCATCCAGGCTGTCATATAACATTGAGTAGAGTTCCCTGCACTATACAGTAGGTCCCTGTTGGTTATCCATTTATTTTATTTATTTATTTTATACATCTTCATTGGAGTATAATTGCTTCACAATGCTGTGTTAGTTACTGTTGTACAACAAAGTGAATCATCCATATGCATACGTATACCCCCATATCCCCTCCCTCTTGTGTCTCCCTCCCACCCTCCCTATCCCACCCCTCTAGGTAACGCAAAGCACCGAGCTGATCTCCCCGTGCTATGTTGCTGCTTCCCACTAGCTATCTGTTTTACATTTGGTAGTATATGTATATGTCGATGCTACTCTCGCTTCACCCCAGCTTCCCCCTCCCCCAATGGTGTGTCCTTAAGTCCATTCTCTATGTCTGCGTCTTTATTCCTGCCCTGCCACTAGGTTCATCAGTACCTTTTTTTTTTTTTTAATTTCATATATATGTGTTAACATATGGTATTTGTTTTTCTCTTCCTGACTGACTTCACTCTGTATGACAGACTCTAGGTCTATCCACCTCACTACAGATAACTCACTTTCATTTCTTTTTATGGCTGAGTAGTATTCCATTGTATATACGTGCCACATCTTCTTTAGCCATTGATCTGTCGATGGACACTTAGGTTGCTTCCGTGTCCTGGCTATTGTAAATAGTGCTGCGGTGAACACTGGGGTACATGTCTCTTTTTGAATTATGGTTTTCTCAGGGTATACCCAGCAGTGGGATTGCTGGGTCATATGGTAGTTCCATTTTTAGTTTTTTAAGGAACCTCCATACTGTTCTCCATAGTGGCTGTATCAATTTACATTCCCACCAACAGTGCAGGAGGGTTCCCTTTTCACCACACCCTCTCCAGCATTTATTGTTTCTAGATTTTTTGATAAGGGCCATTCTGACCAGTGTGAGGTGATACCTCATTGTAGTTTTGATTTGCATTTCTCTAATAGTTAGTGATGTTGGGCATCTTTTCATGTGCCTTTTGGCCATCAGTATGTCTTCTTTGGTGAAATGTCTATGTAGATCTTCTTCCCATTTCTTAATTGGGTTGTTTGCTCTTTTGATATTGAGCTCCATGAGCTGTTTGTATAGTTTGGAGACTAATCCTTTGTCAGTTGCTTCATTTGCAAATATTTTCTCCCATTCTGAGGGTTGTCTTTTTGTCCAGTTTATGGTTTCCTTTGCTGTGCAAAAGCTTTTAATTAGGTCCCATTTGTTTATTTTTGTTTTTTCATTACTCTAGGAGGTGGGTCAAAAAAAGATCTTGCTGTGGTTTATGTCAAAGAGTGTTTTTCCTGTATTTTCCTCTAAGAGTTTTATAGTATCTGGTCTTACATTTAGGTCTTTAACCCATTTTGAGTTTATTTTTGTGTATGGTGTTAGGTAGTATTCTAATTTCATTCTTTTACATGTAGCTGTCCACTTTTCCCACCACCACTTATTGAAGAGGCTGTCTTTTCTCCATTGTATGGTCTTGCCTCCTTTGTCGTAAATTTGGTGACCGTACGTGCATGTGCTCATCTCTGGGCTTTCTATCCTGTTCCATTGATCTATATTTCTGTTTTTTGTGCCAGTACCATACTGTCTTGATTGCTGTAGCTTTGTAGTATAGTTTGAAGTCAGGGAGCCTGATTCCTCCAGCTCCGTTTTTTTTTTCTCAAGATTGCTTTGGCTATACGAAGCCACCATCACCCTGATACCAAAACCAGAAAAAGGTATCACAAAAAAGAAAATTATAGACCAATATCACTGATGAACATAGATGCAAAAATCCTGAACAAAATACTAGCAAACAGAATCCAAGAACATATTAAAAGGATCATACACCATGATCAAGTGGAATTTATCCCAGGAGTGCAAGGATTCTTCAGTATACACAAATCAATCAATGTCATACACCAAATTAACAAATTAAGGAATAAAAACCATACGATCATCTCAGTAGATGCAGGAAAAGCTTTTGACACAATTCAACACTCATTTATGATAAAAACTCTCCAGAAAATGGGCATAGAGGGAACCTACCTCAACATAATAAAGGCCATATATGGCAAACCCACAGTAAACATCATGCTCAATGGTGAAAAACTGAAAGTGTTTCCACTAAGATCAGCAACAAGACAAGGATGTTCACTCTTGCCACTCTTATTCAACATAGTTTTGGAAGTCCTAGCCATGGCAGTCAGAGAAGAAAAAGAAATAAAAGGAATACAAATTGGAAAAGAAGAAGTCAAACTGTCACTGTTCGCAGATGACATGATACTATACATAGAGAATCCTAAAGATGCCACCAGAAAACTACTAGAGCTAATCGGTGAATTTGGTAAGGTTGCAGGATACAAAATGAATGCACAGAAATCTCTGGCATTCCTATATACTAACAATGAAAAATCAGAAAGAGGAATTAAGGAAACACTCCCATTTACCATTGCAACAAAAAGAATAAAATACCTAGGAATAAACCTACTTAAGGAGGTGAAAGACTTGTACTCAGAAAACTATAAAACACTGATGAAAGGAATCAAAGATGGCATAAGCAGATGGAGAAATATATCATGTTCTTGGATTGGAAGAATCAATATTGTGAAAATGACCCAAAGCAATCTACAGATTCAGTGCAATCCCTATCAAACTACCAATGGCATTCGCAGAATTAGAACAAAGAATTTTACAATTTGTATGGAAACACAAAAGAACCCGAATAGCAAAACGTTATCCATTTTAATTATCAGTGGGTACATGTCTATCCCATACTCCCTAACTATCCCTTTCCCCCATCCGTCCCCCCTGGTAACCATAAGTTCCTTCTCTAAGTCTATGGAAACTTGGCTACCTTTTGTTAGCCCTGTGACCCTGGGCAACTCACCTCACCTACCTTGTAGATTGAACTTCATGTTCCTTTATCTGTAAAATGGAGATAAAGTAACAGAGTCTGTGTAATAATATGTCTAACCCTGTACATGACTAGGAGTAGATCTTTTTCAAATGGTAATAACCCATAAGTAGAGCACAATTGATCCTGTGATATTTCCCTTATAACATTTGAAGAAAAGCTCAGTTTTTCAAAGCCTATTTTATCTATCTGTTTATTTTATTTTATTTTGTTTTCATTGAAATATAGTTGACATACAATATTTGTAAGCTCAGATTTTCAGAGCAGATTTTATTTGTTTATTCTCTTTTCATTGAAATATAGTTGACATACAATATTCTGTTAGTTTCAGGTGAACTACAGTGATTCAACATTTACGTACATTATGAAATGATCACCAAATTATGTCTAGTTACCATCTGTCCTTATACAAAGTTATTACAATATTATTGACCATATTCCTTGCACTCTACATTACATCCCCATGACTTATTTATTTTCTAACTGGAAGTTTGTATCTCTTAATCCCTTTCACCTTTTTGGACCCCTACCCCAGCCTTCTCCCCTCTGGCAACCACCTGTTTGTTCTCTGTATCTCTGAGTCTGTGTCTGTTTTGTTTCGCTAGTTCGTTTGTTTTTCAGATTACACATATGAATGAGATGATGCGGTATTTGTCTTTCTCTGTGTGACTTATTTCACTTAGCATGATACCCTCTGGGTTCATCCATGTTGTTTTAAATGGTGAGATTTCATTCTTCATGCGGCTGAATAGTAACCCATTGTATATATATATATATATACCACATCTTCTTTATCCATTTGTCTATTGTTGGACACTTAGGTTGCTTATGTATCTTGGCTATTGTAAGTAATGCTGCTATAACTGCTGTGAACATTGGGGTGCATGTATCTTTTTAAATTAGTGTTTTCTTTTTCTTCAGGTAAATACCCAGGAGTGGAATTTCTGGCTCACATGGTAGTTCTGTTTTTAATTTTTTGAGGAACACCCTGTTTTCCATAGTGGCTGTACCAGTTTACAGTCCCATCAGTAATGCATGAGGGTTCCCTTTTCTATAGATCCTTGCCAGCACTTGCTATTTCTTGACTTTATTTATTTATTTTTGGCTGTGTTGGGTCTTCGTTGCTGCACATGGGCTTTCTCTAGTTGTGGCGAGTGGGGGCTACTCTTTGTTGCGGTGCGTGGGCTTCTCATTGTGGTGGCTTCTCTTGTTGCAGAGCACGGGCTCTAGGCGCATGGGCTTCAGTATTTGTGGCACGTGGGCTCAGTAGTTGTGGCTCGCAGGCTCAGTAGTTGTGGCACACGGGTTTAGTTGCTCCACGGCAAGTGGGATCTTCCCGGACCAGGACTCGAACCCGTGTCCCCTGCATTGTCGGGCAGATTCTTAACCACTGTGCCACCAGGGAAGTCCTATTTGTTGAGTTTTGATGATAACCATTCTGACAGGTGTGAGGTTATAGCTCATTCTGGTTTTGATTTGCAGGAAATGCTCTACTTTTTATTATATATGGCAGATACAGTTTAGCATTCTGCTCTGTGCATTTATCAGTTTATGAAAGTGGTTTTAATGACAAGTAATTTAACTTATTCTTAACATTTTTCATATGTTATTTTTGAAGTTAAAGTTCTGTTGTGAGCTGGTTAGCTTTGGTTATAATATACTAGATAACTGTGAGTCATTTATAAATTTTGCAATTTTATGTTTTAGCGTAGGTTGTAAGTGTGATTTTTAAAAACTTTTTATTTTGAAATAACTTTAAGCTTATAGAAAAGTTGCAAAAATAATACAAAGACTTCTCAAATACTTTTTACCCAGCTTCTTAATATTAACATCTTGCATAACAGTGGTACAATGATTAAAACCAAGAAATTAACATTGTGATTGAAAAATTACAATTGTGAAGTAGTTTTATGAAAGTTTAGAATACTTACATAATTTTATACCATATTTTCTCTCAAGTCCAGTGACAAAAAAAGAAGTTGGCTATTATGTAGATGACAAAGTAAATTGTTAATATAGCCAACAGAACTGAAAAGTTTCATCTGTGAGAACTTTTTAAATTACTAAAGTATTGCATTATGTTGTAGATCATTTCGAACATACTGATGAGGAAAAAGAAAATAAACATCACCCATACATACCTCCAGAATTAACCACTGTTAATACTTTTGATATATATATATATATATATATATATTTTTTTTTTTTGGCGGTATGCGGGTCTCTCACTGTTGTGGCCTCTCCCGTTGCGGAGCACGGGCTCTGGACGCGCAGGCTCAGCGGCCATGGCTCACGGGCCCAGCCGCTCTGCGGCATGTGGGATCTTCCCAGACCGGGGCACGAACCCGTGTCCCCTGCATCGGCAGGCGGACTCTCAACCACTGCGCCACCAGGGAAGCCCTCTATTTTTAAATATATCTTTTTTTGATACATATTAACAAAAATATAATTTATGTCTTTTGCATATTTTTGTTTTGTGTAGACTTCCATTTTTTATTAGAAAATGAAGTTATGTTGTATACTTTATAATGTGCTTTTTGCTTTTAATAATATTGTAGGTCTCTTTCTTTGTCATTAAATAGACTTGTAATTCTGGCAATGTTGTAAAATTTTTCATTTTGTGGAGATACTGTGATTTATTTAAATATTCCTATATTGCTGGGCATATGGATTATTTCCAGTACATAAAGTTGTGATTATAAACAATACTTCCATGAACACCCTTGTAGCTGAGTTATTCTTGTGTTACCAAGTTTTTTATAGGATAAGTCCCTAGACGTGGAATTACTGGGTTATAAGTCATGAACATTTCCCTCCATATCTGTGTGTTCCGAATTGGTGGATATGGAGGCCCGGCTGTAGGGACTTGAGCATCTGCGGATTTTGGTATCCATGGTGGGGTCCTGGAAACAATCCCCACTGATGTTGAGGAACAACCATAGTAAGAAATTGTTCCTAGATTTATATTCTATCCAACCAGCAGCAGCAGTTCCTAAGTGGGCCCTATTCCCCAGCATTATTAATAGTGGTTGCAATTTTTAATTTATTTACCATATGATAGGCAAAAACTACTATTTATAGGCTATTCCTGTCATCCTGAGACTTAATTGGTAAAACTCCAAGTTTAAAAGCATAGCTTTCATCAAGAGTTAATTGGATGAGTGTTGAGGTCATGTCTTGCCTAAGGTCACACGGACGGTTGATGGAAGAACTGAAGTAAGAGCAGCGGTGGCCTCGGGAATGTCTGTCCTGTCCAGTGGATTTTTATTGTTAGACTGGATTTCCATTAAAATTAACTTTTTAAACATCAGCCCTCAGATTTCAGTTTGATTTTCATTTTTCAAAAAATAGTAGGTTTTTATTAAATAAATATAAAATAACTTATTCGGGGAATATGGAAAATGTGTCAATTTTCATAAGTAGTCTTATTCACAGAAGTGAATAATATGAGGTGATGACGTAACTACAGGCTGATCAAAAGTGATGGACGTGAGGAAGCACAGTAGAATTACATTCTGTTTTAATCTGATCTAATATTCTGGCCCAAAGAACAGCATCAAACCATTACATTTTGTTTTTTTATCTTAGAGAATGAAACGTTTACTCTAGTATGGACGCTTCACTTTCATATCTAAGATTCACATTTTTTTTCTAGCTCTTTAATTGTTACTAAAGGTAATTAAAAATAAGAATGTAATTTGTAAATGTAATATATAGTGCTTGAATTATGTCACTTAAGAACATTAGTTTTTGATAAATTTCATAGTTTACAAATGGTTAGTGCTTTCTGAGTAAAAAGTATTTTTCTTCTTTTTCTAGAGAGTTCTGGAGTCTGAAGAGCAAGTACTTGTTATGTATCATAGGTACTGGGAGGAATACAGCAAGGGTGCAGACTATATGGACTGCTTGTATAGGTAAGTACACTTTTAGACTCTTGACAGTCTAAACAGTATTGCCTGCATTTGGTAATTGCAGGAGTTTTTTGTTTGTTTTTACTACCTACTACCCATGAAAATGAGCAGAACTAAAGCATTACCTGATGTATGGACTTTTCTCTGCTATGGGGAAAGGTCTGTAGTGTGGGTCATGTGGGTATTTGGGAGCCAGGCAGTGTATGGAAACTTATTCTGTGAAAACTAAAACTGTATTTGATGGCATAGCTCTGTTTCTTCAGTTGTCTGGGACTGTGTAACACACATTAAATCTTGACAAATCTGAAGTGAAACTTCAGCTTGGATGAAACTTTTAGTGAATCTAAGCTCGTGCCCCCCTCCAGCATGCTCTTGTTTGACTCTAGGATTCAGCATTTTATGTTTCATGGAAGTACCTGGCAATTTTCTCTTGATGTTCTCCCGCCCTTTCCTCTAGACGTACTGAATTACCGGCAGTGTTGTGATGCCTTGTGGTCTCATATCATCCCGCCTTTCCTTGTGCTATTCTGTCTGTCTGGCTTGCTTTTCTTCCTTTCCCTGAATGACTAGTTCCCATTCCCCGCTCTGAACTCCCCTCTCCTTGCCTCGGTCTCCTGCTTAGATCTTTGGTGTTAACTGCCACTCATGCATGTTCCTGTGGCACCCTGTGCTGGTCCTCTCTAACTCATTCACATAGACTGTGGAAATAAGTACAGTACCTAGGTACACAGGCAGAGACCCATTTGTTGAAGGACAGTGGATAAATAGGGAATAGTGCTGTTAAGCACCTGGGCCTTGTGGCCTGCGATGGTTGCAGTGATAATTTTGCCCTGTGCATTGTGGCTTGAGCCACAGATGAACCTCTGCCTCAGTTTCTTGCTGGAGAAGAGGAGCAGAGCTAGGTCTCAAAGTGTTTCCTGCACAGGTACATGGGGCCAAGGCATGGTCGCCTTGGTGTGTCTGTCCTTCTTTGCTTTACCGGTTCGTATTCCCTTTGGTTTTTATAACAACACTGGACTTTACTAGATGTAAGCTGCCTATGTTAGAAACTGGAACTCACTTCTAAATGGCCAGTAGCTCTATTTCCTCTTAGAAGAGCAAAATATAATAAAACCAGAAACCAGCAATTGCTAGCACGGGCAAGGTTTGCTGGGGCTTTGGCTTTTACTGAACATGTTTGCCATCCATTAAACATCCTGACATTTGATTTCCCTCCTCCATCCACCGAAGTGGCCTAGTCATAAATAGAACTTTAAGGATTCCTTAGCTAAACCGTGGGGGAGAGCGGGGGGAGTTTTAAGGATCAGAGTGAGAGCACACGCGTGTCTTTGTCACTGCTGAGAAGCTGGGGCCACTGGTATATGGATGACAAAACAGAGTGCTTTGATTGTGTGCCGTGCAGTGGATCCCTCATTAACTGAGATACTTCAGTGAAGATTCAAGTTGTTTTTCTGTTCTTTCTTAGTTTTCTGGGGCACCGTTCTCTTGGTTCTCCTGCACCTCTCTTTACCAAAATCAATTTGGTATTATTGAAAGTAGTACTATTAAATTGGTACTGTTGATGAGCTTTTATTAAATTTTGCAATATATGTGATTGATATATACACATATGTGTGCGTATATATAAAGCCATATGAGGTAGTTGGTTTTTTACAGTGGAGGAAAACTAAGGGTCAGAGAGGTCAAGATCCCTGAGCTGGAAAAATTACAAGGGCAGAATTTAAACCCAGATCAGTCTGAATAAATCCATTTAACTTCTTCATTCTACCTATAGCCTCATTCTAGAGAGTCATTGTAGTCACTCACGTAGGTTCTATGCTCATCCTTTAGCTACACTCTGCATTCTTTCTAGGATGATCTCTATTACTCCTGGTTTTAGCTACAACCTATATATTGATAACCACCAAAATAAATGTTTATTGAAGGTGGTCTAAGTTTCAGAGGAATATTCTTACCTAGCTGCCTGTACCTCCAGGATGTTTCGTGGGTACATCGTACTACTGCAGATGTTCACAACTGAGCTTGTTATCTTTTACACACACGCTGTCCCAATAATACTCATTTTGGTTAATGGTAGTCCTGGACATCCAGATGTATATGCCGGAAGTCTCAGTTATCCTTCACCTAGGGTTATCCTCTCTACCTGACCCCTCTTGGTCAAATCCTCCAAATGTCTCTTAAATTTATTATTTCCTTTGCAGTGCTATTATAGTATTGTAGTTCAAGCTTTTTATTGTTTCTGACCTGGACTATTATTGATAACATCCCTGTAACCAGTCTCCCAGCCTTTGATTTCTAATTTATTCTATTTAGTAAACTTCTCAAGTGCAAATTTGATCACCGTCCAAAATCACTTAGTAACTTTCCACTGTCTGTAGTAAAGACTTAGAACCTATGGCTCATGGGATTCACTTATAGAGTGTTTTGTTTGACCTCTGTGGGGTTGGCTTCATGTGACTGATTTATTTAATTATATTGGTAGACTGGGTGGTGAGATCCTTCTTATAGAGGGCACATTTGATTAGATAAAAACTGTAATTAGTATAAAAACTAGATAATTAGATAAAAACTGCTTGATAGTCTTTACTTGTTGGGTAGTAGGTTATCCAGGCTATCTCTTGTTATTAATCTTAGTCTATAAGGAAATCTGTGTGAAGAAATGTAAAGGAAAAAAATCAGTTTTATTTCAAAGCATTTTTCAGTATTATTGTTTTGAAGTAATTTCTAGCCTTTTCTTTACTCTGATTGATTTATAAGATGGATATGCATTAGCATAGGTGACTTAAGGATTCCAATTTTAAAGAAAAATAATGATGCTCCTACGCCACCTTTCCTGCTGCTACATATCTGTTTAGGCCCTGCGGGCCCTTGAAGTGGGGTACTTAAAGTATTACCTTGAGAACTAACGACTCTTGAAATCCAGTAGTATTAGCATGGGAACAGTTCTTATAATGGATTTTTTTAAAGATAGCTTGAAATGCCTGGTTTCTTAGAGGGTTCACAGTTACCTTAGGCTATTAGTTCTTGTTAGTTAATACTGTTGTGTTACTGCTGATACTCCAGAAAAGCAAAGGATGCTTATCAATCACTTTGTTGCCACAATAAATTATAAAAACATGTACTACTGCATGAGTTAGACCTGAGCAGAACAGTCAGGTATTGACTGTGTGGTAGAGTATCGACTATTTAAAGAAATTATTGAAAGCTATTTTACTTTACGATTTCCTAGAATATATATCTTTATTTAAAAACAAATGTGTGGTTAATAAATCTGATTGTAAAATACTACAGTGACTTAGAAATTAAGAATGGCGTCTGAATCAAAGTGAAAAATTATGCTACTTACATTTTAAATCATATCTATAAATTATTTTAAAAGCTTCTCTATCAAGCTTAAACTGTCAAGAGTAGAAATCTGTAATGAGAAGAATATAGATAATGAAAGTTAGTTTAAAATTTATTCCATGCGGGAAAGAGAATAGTGACTTGTCCTATCAGATGTAAAACGTATGAAGCTCCACTAAAACAGTGTATTGGCTGTGGAACATACACACAGATCTCTAGTGAATCCAGACTTCTGCAGATCTAGCAACTACTCTTCGGAGTCAGCAAACTCCTACGCTGAGAAGTTTACACTTACTGTATAGGAATAAGGGGGCTGCTGTAGGCTTCTGAATAGGGAGTTGATATCCTGAAAGCAGAATTTTTAGGTAAATTGGATATGCCAGAAATGGGAAATAGAGATCAGTCATGAGAGTGTTGCACATGATCCAAGCAGAGTCAACGAATGGCCTTGAAAGTGAAAAGGAAAATAATGGGAGGAGGTGAGGAAGAGTGTGAGAGGACAGGAGGACCAGCTGATTAAAGGAGGTAAACGGAAGGATGAGATAAGTGATGCTAATGTTTTAGGTAGGATTACTGGGATGGCCATGGTACAGTGACCAGAAAAGGAATGGTTTGGAGCAAAGGGTCTTATAGAAAGGCACATGTAATGGTGCAGATATGACTAAGTTCCCCCTACTCAGCACTTTTCACTGTTGAAATGTTACATTTGTTTATGTTTTTATGTCCTACCAGATGGGTAAGCTCTCTGGGCAGAGACTACATTTTTGTTTTTCGTTTTTCTATCCTCAGTGCCTTGTTGTACCTGGCATGCAGTACGCACTTGGTCATTACTTGCTGAATGAGAGTGGGAGACCTCGTGAGTTTTCTGGCCCAGCTCTGCCACTTAGTAGCTGATGGACCTTTGCCGAGTTCTTTAAGCTGTCTAAGCTGCAATTTTCTTACATGTAAAATGAGGATTCTAATGGTACCACATATATCTACCTCCTAGTATTCAGCCAGCTGCAATGCTTACACCTGTCTCTGACACACGATAGGCGCTCCATAAGTGTCAGTGATTACTTTTATTTCCTGACATTCATGCTTTTATGATCTGGCTCCAGGCTGCTTTTCCAAGTTTGTGTTCTAATGTTAGCTTTTGCCATCCGTGCTGCTGGAACGTTACCCGTTTATTCATTTCGTAATTCAGAGAAGTATTTTTCGAGGACTGCCTATCTGCCTGCCACTGTTATGGACACTGTCTGCCAGACCTCACATTCTAGAGAGGAGATGGATGTACAAAACCAGTAGACAAAGAAAAGAACAGGATTATTTCACATAGTAGCAAGTGCTGTGAAGAAAACAGTTATGTATTAGATAGTTACTTCATTGGGGGTGGGAAGTGAAGGTTAGTTTGGTTTGGGGTCAGGTCAGGCCTGAGAGAGGTGTGTTTGAGCCGAGACCAGAGTGACAGAGGCCAGAGGTGAAACGCCCTACCCCAGGGAATCTGTTTCAGGTGAAGCAGCCATTTCTCTCCAGCTCTTGCTTCCGTCTCTCAGTCCTGTTCCCCTTTTCTCAGCTGGAAGGCGTGGTGGAAGCACAGCAGGAAATTATTAGGGTTACAGTGAGAATGGAAGGGAAAGCTAAATGATATTTTGAAGGAAATGACATTGTAACCAGTGGACAGAAGAGACTAAAATGTCACATGGAGCACCAAGGTTGTAAGCCCTGGAGTCCAGAGCTGGAAGTGAGTGAATGTGGGAGGGAACTTGTGTAAGTGGTGGTGGCCGTAGCGCTTTATTATTTTTCATCGTCTGCTAGGATTGTCAGTGGAGTTATGCAGTTGAAATTTTTGTTTTCTTTGCTTGCAGTTTCAGTTGTATGAACATTCAGCAGACCTTTCATTTTGATTCAGTGAACGTGGGAAAGTGTGTGTTTTAATACGGAGATTTTGTGGTTGTTGCCTAAATACTTGTATTGTCAATAGCTATTTTCACCTTGGCAGAAGCCGTCAAACGAATAGTTTTAGGTGTTGAGCATTAAAGGCCTTGTGGTGAAATCTGGGATGGTGAAAAGTGGTGCTTGAATATTACACGCCTTTGTACACATTTTATCTAATCTTAGCACTCTTTTTCATCTTAGTAGTTCTTAGAGTTCATCACAGTTATTAGTCTTTCTTTATAAAGCTGTTTACCCCTGGTAGACAAAGTGATCTTGAATCTGTCAGTTTTGCCCATACTTCTTACTGTCTGTAACAATCTATTGCATTTTCTCACCTACTGATGGTGATTTTTTTGTTTGTTTGTTTGTTTAAAAATGAAAAGTTATGTATTTAATGGTGATAAAATATAGAGAACTTTCTTGACTTTGATCTTTTAACCATTTTCTGTTTAATTCTTTGCAAAGTGAACTTGTCTTATTTAACAAGAAGAATCCGGGAATGAGCAAATTAGACTGTAGAGGGTTGACCCTTGGATAGGAGCTGTTGGGCTATAAGAGTATTGGAAAGTTTTAGAACAAAACCCCTGAGTTTTTTTTTTTTTTGCGATATGTGGGCCTCTCACTGTCGTGGCCTCTCCCGTTGCCGGATGCGCAAGCTCAGCGCCCATGGCTCACGGGCCCAGCCGCTCCGCGGCATGTGGGATCCTCCCGGACCGGGGCACGAACCCGTATCCCCTGCATCGGCAGGTGGACTCTCAACCACTGCGCCACCAGGGAGGCCCCCCCTGAGTTTTTTTAAGTGAGACTGTGGTAGTAGGGTTTTTTTTTTTGCTACTCTAGAGGTCTTACTCTTTGTCTCTTAGGGCCTAGCAAAGGGAGTTGGGCTGGTAATTTTTATCTTTTTTAAAAATTATATTTCTAATTTATATATAATTAGTTTCTTTTGGATGTATTACTGAACTATTCTACAGTTGATTATAACCCTAAAATTATTGCTCTAAAGTTGCATGTTACTTGTTTTCCTACTGATTTTGATATAGTGTCTATTGATATTACATTTGTTTTTCAGGTATCTCAACACCCAGTTTATTAAAAAGAATAAATTGACAGAAGCTGACCTTCAGTATGGTTATGGTGGTGTAGATATGAATGAACCACTTATGGAAATAGGAGAGGTAAGACATTCTTTAAATGACTGGCAAACATAAGAGTGTTTTTATATACTGAGGAAATTTGATTCACTATCCTTTTCTTAAGGACACTGAGTGGACTATCTTAAAATTGTCAAGATTTAAAACATCCTAGGGAATAATTCCCTGGCGGTCCAGTGGTTAAGACTCTGTGCTTCCAGTGCAGGGGACGTGGGTTTGATCCCTTGTTGGGGAACTAAGTTCCTGAAAGATGCATGGCCAAAGGGGGGAAAAAAATCCTGAATGTTAAGTAAATGAAATATTGTTATGATTTCCTAAGAATCTTCAGATAGATGAGAAGAACAGAAAAGATGTGATGAGTATTATTTTAATAGTTAAATTAATGATGGATGAATGACAGAAGATTAATAGTTCTGCTGTATGAAGAATCTCATAAAAAGTATTTAGAAAATGTTGAGACTCTTATGGTTGAAAAGTGTAAAGGACGTGGACTTAAAAAAGAACCTAAAAGAGAGGAAATACAAATTTGTGGATGCAACAAATTTATTTTAACTTTAAAAAGTAATTAAAGAGGGCTTCCCTGGTGGCTCAGTGGTTGAGAGTCCGCCTGCCAATGCTGGGGACGTGGGTTCGTGCCCCGGTCCAGGAAGATCCCACATGCTGCGGAGCGGCTGGGCCCATGAGCCACGGCCGCTGAGCCTGCACGTCTGGAGCCTGTGCTCCACAATGGGAGAGGCCACAACAGTGAGGGGCCCGCGTACCGCAAAAAAAAAAAAAAAAGTAATTAAAGAAATTCAGAGTAAAACAATAAAGTGTGCAGTTCAACCAATTCACTCAAATTTTTGAGGTACAGTTCAGATTCAAATGTGGAAAATTATAATATATAAAACATATACTGACTATGCAAGAAATACTCTGGTGCGGTGTTTTTTTAAAAATTATTTATTTATTTATTTATTTATTTTTGGCTGTGTTGGGTCTTCGTTTCTGTGCGAGGGTTTTCTCTAGTTGTGGCAAGCGGGGGCCACTCTTCATCGCGGTGCGCGGGCCTCTCACTGTTGTGGCCTCTCTTGTTGCGGAGCACAGGCTCCAGACGCGCAGGCTCAGTAGTTGTGGCTCACAGGCCTAGTTGCTCCGAGGCATGTGGGATCTTCCTAGACCAGGGCTCAAACCCGTGTCCCCTGCATCAGCAGGCAGATTCTCAAGCACTGCACCACCCGAGAAGCCCTAGTGCAGTGTTTTTTTATTCATGTCGTACATATTTATCGAGTAGCCAGACATTGGGGATACAGTGGTGAACAGACAGAAGGTCCGCTGTCCTCATGGGGAACTAGATGCCAACAAAGTAAAGAAATTATTGTTAAATTTTGATGGGTGTCAGTGAAGGAAATAAACAACTAAGATGCAGCATTAGTAGAAATTTAAATTAGAATAACCCTTTTAGAAAGAAATTTGTCAGTGTCTTTCAGTAGACTTTAAAATGTTCAATACCTGTTGACCAGGTAATCCCACGTCTGGTAATTTGTACTGCAAAACTAATACGGAAAAAACGGTTTAAATGTATAAAAGTATTCCTTGCAGTCATTAATAAGGGTGACTAATGGGCTAACAGTCTAAATTTCCAATATCCAATAAAAATCACACATAGAAGACTATATACAATATGATTTTGTTATGAAAGTAGGCAAAGGGATAAATTAGTAGAAAACAGTTCATAGAAACATTAACAAAGGGGAAAATGGGTTTTGAAAACATTTGGACACAACATTATATGTTTAATAGGAATAAAGCTGTAGAGGGGAAAGGATGTAGAGAAACAGATCAGTGGGAAATACCAGAATCTTAATAGCAATTGCTTTAGTTTGTAGGATTATAAGTGAATGTTTTATTTTATAATCGTTCCTTATCACTAACGCCGTCATGCCCACTCCTCTTCCCAGAGGAAATCACTATAAACAATTAGATTTATATCTTTTCTGAATTTTACCTGCGCATTTACATATAAATATATATATATATACACACATAATAGTTTTGACATCAGAGCATACATAAAATTTTGCAACTTGTATTTCTTGCCTTTTGTTTAAAAAGTAGGGATATCAAATAATTATTTATTAAACTATTCCCCTTAGTTTTCATTTTTTTGTTGTCACAAACAATACTGTGTGGACATCATTGTTCATTTGTTCACTTATTAAATATTTTTTGAATCCCTCTGTGCTAGACACTGTACTATATGCTGGGAATATGGTAATGAGTAAAGTAAACAGAAATCTTACAATCATGGAGTTACATTTGTGTATATATCTGCTTGTACATGAGCAGAAATTTTCATGGAGTGAGTACCGGGAAGTGGATTTTCTGGGTCAAAGCACAGCCTGAACTTTGATAGCCCTGCCACCTTGCCTTTCAAAGGCTTTACCAGTTTGTCCTCCTACTACAGCTATAAAATCCCATTTTCTTATGTATTATCTTCTTTGTGCTAATTAAAAAGAAAAAGAAGGCAAAACCTGAAGAATGTTCCTTGTAGGAAAACAGATGCTTTTACTTATTTTTATAAAATTACCAGTGGATCAGAAAAAAGTTATCCCAGGGAAACAGTAGAGAGGCTAAAAACAGAATCATACCTGTGTGGATGCAGCTACGTTGGAAACAGGAGAAATCAATTTTTTTTTTTAGGAGCAATCAGTTTTTGATACTGGAATAACTTGTACTCTGTATGAGAAAAATTTATTGGAGTTTAAAGGCTTTCATGTGAAGGCAAAACTTGAAAACTTTGGAAGGCAGCATAGGAGCACACATATCTCCTCAAGGTTGACCTTAGGGAGCGAAAGAGTTCTTAAAAGACACAAGAATGCAGACAATAATGGAAAAGATTGATAAATTTGAGCACATTAAAATATAATATATTTCTACTTAAAAAATGCTGTAAAGAAATTCAAAAGTCAAGTCACAAACTATGACAAAGTGCGATATGTAAAACTGTCAAGATATATATATATCTTCTCATGATATATAAAGAACTACGAGGTCGCATTGAGAACAAGACAAACATTAATGGAATAATGGGCAAAAGAGATGAATGGACAGTTTACAGAGAAAAAAGAAAACTGAAATGCACAAAAATCATAAAAAGATGCCCAGCCTTATTCAGGAAATTGCCAGTTAAACCCTGAAGGAGGTCCATTTTATGTCCATCACATTGGCAAAATCTGACCGGAGCCTGGCAGTAGCAGTTGTTGTCAGGATGTTGGCTTCAAGTATAAAGTGGAAAACCACTTGGCTTTGTTTAGTAAAGCTGCACGCATGCCTGCTCCTGTCGGCCAGCGTCTCCACTCGTAGGTGTGTATCAGGGAACCGCTTGCTTATGACCACCAGAAGGTGAATACAGGAACAGCCGCAGTGTTCTCAGTGGCAAAAGCTGGGATCACAGTGTCATCAGCAGTAGAAAGTAAAAGTTGATCATAGTGTCTTCATACAAGAGGATACTATATAGCAATGCCAATGATTGAACTATAAACAAGTTACAGTTAAAAATTATACATAAGAAATAAGATTAAAAAATAACAAAAAATAAATAAAATTTAAAAATAACAACAAACAAAACAAACCAAAACAAAAATCATACATGGAAGAGCATACAATGTGATTTTGTTATCAAGGTCAGAAACAGTCAACTTCAGGACTTCCCTGGCGGTCCAGTGGTTAGGACTCTGCGCTTCCATTGCAGGGGACCCGGGTTTGATACTTAGGGAACTAAGATCCCACATGCCACGTGGTGCGGCCAAAAAAAAAAAAAAAGAAATAGTCAACTTCAAAAATATCATGTGGGGATAGTCACACACTTGGTAGAGCTGTAAGGAAGGGAATGATTTAACACAAAACGCAGGATAGTGATAACCTCTGAGGGGAAAGAAAAGAGGACATTTGAGGCAACAGTAATGGTGAAGTCGTATTTCTTAAATTGGGTGTTGAATACAGGTATGTTTATGTATTATTCTTTAAATTGACTTATTCTTTTATGTTTGTATGAGAGGTGTTATAATTTAGAAAACCAGCCAACAGCCGAATCACATTATTTTATTTAACATAACTCCTTTGTTTCCATTATAGTTTTGGTGTCTATAGCCCTTCCCTAATATTGGGCATTTAACAATCAATAAATTAAGGTTTTATAAAAATCAGTTATTTCTGTAAGATTTTCAATTAATGATAAAAGCTTAATTCTGTTGTTTGTACAAGTCTGATATGATAGTGTCATTTTAAATTAGGAATTTATTTTCCTTATATTCAATTTTTATTTGAATTTTGAAGTATAGTTATAAATACTTCATTTGATGGGTGTTTCTACTTTTAAAAGAAGTCTTGAACAGATGTTTAAATCAAATACTAAGTAATTCAGCCTTGATGATTTTCATTTTTCCTGGCAGCTAGCATTGGATATGTGGAGGAAATTGATGGTTGAACCACTTCAGACCATCCTCATCCGAATGCTGCTCCGAGAAATCAAAAAGTGAGTACTGACATTGATCTTCCTGAGTCAGTTCTAATTTGCTGTTTGAAATGGTCTAAAATAGTGAACGGTTGCATGGCTGTCAACTGCACATAGGCCTCCTTTTACTGTAACAAGCCTCATTTTCCATTCTAATGCCAATATTTTAAAATAGTTTTATAATCTTTTGGTTTTGGGGGGCAGATTTCACTATGACCTAATATGCTTAGTAAATAAATAAGTCCCTGAAGGAAATGACTTGTTTTGTAATCCTGAAACATCTTGGATCTTGTAGGCAGTGCTGAGTTGTTTGAACATATTCTCAGCTGAAACCCTGATGACAATAACCTACTCAGGAAAACAGATTCTTCCAGTTGTTGGTCACCTTAATAATCAGTTAACTTGTGAGGTAAATTTATGAGAAAAGGGCTTCCCACTGTCCTCATGGCCCAGAGTGGTTGACTCTTTACCTAACTGCTGTGTGAATAAGGTTTGGCACCAAGTAAGTTATCCTGTGGAGTCCAGAGTAGAACATTCTTGGTCACCTCTGGCCTAGAAGATTCTTACTAGACCTCAGCTCTGGGGAATCAGAAACTGAAATCGCTCACACAGATCAATTTTAGGTGACTGGAACTACTGTGAAAGGAATTCTGTAGACCAGTGAATTGCTGTGTGATAATGGCCACTCCCTCTGAAACTGCTTTCATTAAGAAGACCCAAATATGGAGCTTTTTATGTGAGGAAAAAAGCAGAGCGTTGTTCTTACTATGGGGCTCCTAATAAGAAAGAAGAGGTTAAGAAAAAAAGCCACAAAAGGAGAGACTATTTTAATATTTAATGTTAACACCAAATAGAAAATATGTGGTAGGAGTTAGTAACTTGGTTTTTAAAAATTGTCACTCACGCTTTTCATGATTCTACTGTTTCCAAAGGTGATGAGAGAGAGGAAAGGCAGTAGTGAAGCAGTAGGGTGGAACAGTGTTCTTCCTTCCTCTTTCTCCACTGAACTATGACTGACTAAAAGAACACGTCCAACGAGAGTTACAGGCTCTAGTATAATTTCCTTTGCTAAGAAATATTAGCTTTCTTCTTGACTTGGAATTCAGCTATTTTACATTAAAAGTATAATGAAAATATTGTTATAATTTTCTAAATGCACTTTTAATGAAATGTCTCTTTTAATATAATTTTGATCCAACCTAGTAAATTTTCCTTCAGTGTGATTGTTAGCTTGTTAAAAATGAATTTTATGAAAAATTAAAGAAAATATAACTGAGAAAAATAATACAACAGTAGGATACTAATTCTGGAAAAGACATAGGGACTATATGTTTAGAGACATTAGGGCAACTTGTTTTGGTTTTGTTGTTAAAATCAGTTTCCATTAAAGTATTATTCAACATGCTTTACTAATATCTCATTTATTTTTTATGTCTACTCTATTAGGTAGGTATTATCTTACATTTTACAGCTAAGGGTGCTAAGGCTTAATAATAATAATAAAATATGGAAACTGTGTACCAAGCAGTGATCTAAAAACTTTACGTGTGAATCCCATTTAATCTTCACCCTAGGTGATTGGTACAATTTACCATTTTACAGTTGTGTTGCTCTATTCAGCTCCCATCTTCTTAATTCCAGAGATTCAAATCTGGAATTTTTAACTCTAAATCCATTATGCCTGTCATTTCAATCCACAGAATGTTTCTTCCACTCCTAGCTCCAGTACTTTAGCTAAATAATGAATATATTTTGGTTTTATAATGCTTTGAGTATTCTAGTGTTTTCACACGTATTTTCTTTATTTGATCTCAAGGAGGCCAGGCAGGTTTTATTTATAAGTAAGTAAATTGAACTTCAATAAGGAAAAATGACTTACTGAACTTGATGTAGGTAGGAAAGACACTCCATGTCTTCAAGCTTCCAATTTGGGTCTTTCTGCTACATTGCTTTAACATCTATTTACCCTTCGTCATGTGAGATATCATGGACAGATAGGGTGACAACAAAGCATGATGAGAGAGTGGTAAATTGTCCAGAGCACTGGGAAAAATAGATTGAAAAAGGTGAGATGAGGTGGAGAGGATTATACAGTGAAAAGATTTCAGAGCAAGGACAAATGACATGCCGGCAATCCCTAACAGATAGACGTGGTTTTATTCCTGCCTAGATTGGTCTCCCTTAGTGCTAACATTATTTAATGTAGTCTGAGAGGTTATTTTTTTATCATAATAGCCAAGAGTCGCTAAAAGAAAAGACATGCGTCTCTCCTAGTTCTTAAATACATTTAGTACTTGGTACACTGTTTACCCTTCTACGTCAACATTTTTTAGATACTGCTGCTTTAAAACTTCCCAGGGTTTTACGTTTGTTTAGCCCTGTGATTCTTAAGCACTTGTCCTTTAGCTAAAATGCTTGCTTCCACCACTCAGGTGCTTATCTGATACTAATGATACAGCTCTTTTCCTACAACTTGGGTTAGATAATCCCTACCTCAGTTAATTGTTCTTTATTTTACCCAAGTAATATACTTTCTCCATCTTTTCACTGTGTGCTCTTAGCTTCATCAGTAGATGAATTAATTTGGTTAGCACCTTTAGGAAAAGAGTAGTTCCTAATGTAACTTTGGTTGTGCAGAGGTATATTTTATGCTGCACCATCACCTGCATCTCTAGGAGTTTTTGTATAGAATCACACATAGAACTGTCCTTCATTTTCTTATTGTAAGAGAAATATACAGATCGTAAAAATTCCCCAACTCACAGGTAGTGTGTTGATCTTCTTGGAAGATTGCGGAAAGTTGGGGGCCATCTCAGCCTTGAAAGAGGTAAAGTTATCTGTCAAGCTAATGGAGGACTTTTTCTTGTGAAATCAAAATGTTCTGCTAAGTGAAAATTCTTACTAGGCATGAATGCTGAAATGCTCAGTAAACTGTAATACAATTTCATGACTTTTGAAAAAAGTTGTAATTGGGTGGAGTGGGGTTTCTGTAGATCAGAAAAGACGGTCTAAAAAGGTCACAGGCAGGAAAACAAGACAGCAACATAAAGTGACATAAAAGGCTAAAAAACCATGTATCCTCTGCTTTTAAGGTACAGACTAGGCCCAGGCTCTTTTTTTGATTAATTGTATTCTATAAAGGTGGCTTCTTTTGAGGTATATAAACGCTACAGGAATAATCCCAGCTTCATGCATTTTAGAAAAACTGTTTCAGTGAAGTACTGGATTTAAAAGTGGAATATGTAGGTTGCAGAATTTTTGTGTTTGCTTAAGAGAGTCAATGAAACAATTGTTAGTTTAATTTTTTTTCATGGTATCATGAAATCTGTACACATAAAAATTAATTGATAATCCAAAAGTAAAAGTGCTCCTCCTATATAAGGAAGAAAGAAACAAGTGATGTGATCATAGGTTGTGTATCTGCATGTTTTTCACAGTGTCTGCTTCACTAAGGAAAGATAAAAGTAATTCTATTTATATAATAACTTGTCTTTTATAATAAAATAGTAGGATTGCCAATTGGGACTTTCAGCATAGTAACAACCTAACATTGTTTTTAATTTTAATAAATAAAATGCTGTAACTTTGTGGATCTAAATGTTACAGTGTAAGAATATGAAATTAGAGAGAAGAAAGTAGATACATTTTTAAATGTAAGTAAAAGGATTTGCTTAGATGCTTAAAGATACTGTTGAAAACACAAGACTTTTTAATGCTAAATGGATTCAGACTTGCTTACCTTTTTTCCAGTAGCTCCGCAGTTAACTTTCTAGTGTCAAGTAGTCTTTGAACAAAAATAGAAACTTTAATTTAAAAAATTTTTTTTAAAATATATTTTATTTATTTATTTTTGGCTGCATTGGATCTTAGTTGCTGTGTATGGGCTTTCTCTCTAGTTGCGGTGAATAGGGTCTACTCTTCGTTGTGGTGGGCGGGCTTCTCATTGCAGTGGCTTCTCTTATTGCGGAGCACAGGCTCTAGGTGTGCGGGCTTCAGTAGTTGTGGTGCCTGGGCTCAGTAGTTGTGGTGCACAGGCTTAGTTGCTCCGTGGCCTGTGGGATTTTCCCGGACCAGGGCTCGAACCCATGTCCCTTGCATTGGCAGGTGGATTCTTAATCACTGTGCCACCAGAGAAACCCCAAAATAAAAACTTTAAATAAAATTCTTTCTTCCCCTTTGAATTAGGAACAATCTGTAACATAGGCTGCAATAGCTGATTTGTGTTTTCTCTGGCATGTTCATATGTTTGTTATTCTATTTCTTAACTGTTAAGAAATTATAGATTTCATTGAGGAAAAATATCTTGGATAAAAATAAAATTTAGGGCTTCCCTGGTGGCGCAGTGGTTGAGAGTCCGCCTGCCGATGCAGGGGACACGGGTTTGTGCCCCGGTCCGGGAAGATCCCACATGCTGCGGAGCGGCTGGGCCTGTGAGCCATGGCTGCTGAGCCTGCGCGTCCAGAGCCTGTGCTCCGCAAGGGGAGAGGCCACAACAGAAGCCCGCGTACAGCAAAAACAAACAAACAAAATAAATAAATAAATAAAATTTAATGTAGTAGTTTTTATTCTTTTGTATCTCAGTTTCTGAGAGATGTTTTAAATTTCCCAGCTCATTTTCGATTTATGGATTTTCATCGGTGCAGTTGTTGTTTTATGAATTTTGAGGCTCTGTTGTTAGTTGAATAAATATCAGGATTATTCTGTTCATGGTTAATTGTTTTTATTGTTATGTAGTAACTTTATCTATCTTGTGCTCTTTTTCCATATTCTGTCACATATTAATATTGTTATAACAGTTTTCTTTTGGACTTTTGGGGATTTTGCTGTGTGTGTGTATCATTTTAGTGTAAAATTAAATATAGATACAGGAGGCCATACAACACAAATGTACAGCTTAATGAATTATTATAAGGTGAATGTGCTTGTTGCTGCCACCCAGGTTAAGGACTAGAACCACGCCAGCCTCCCCTGAAACCCTTGTGTGTGTCCCATCCCCTCCCTTTCTCCCATAGTAACCACTACCCAACTTTTGAGGCAATCACTTTCTTCTATTTCCTTATGGTTTTTTCACCCATGTGTGCATTCCTAGAATCTGTAGTTTAGTCTTGTCTATCCTAAAAAAACCTGCTCCAGACTGTGCCCAGACTGCGCCAGACTGAGCTAGACTGAGCTAGGCTGAGCCCAGACTGCGCCAGACTGCTCCAGACTGCACCCTGACTGCTCCCAGACTGCACCCAGACTGCACCCAGACTGCACCCAGACTGCGCCCAGACTGCGCCCAGACTGTGCCGGACTGCGCCAGACTGCTCCAGACTGCTCCAGACGGCACCCTGACTGCTCCCAGACTGCACCCAGACTGCCCCCAAACTGCACCAAACTGCCCCCAGACTGTGCCCAGACTTTTAATCTAATACATCTTTTAAATCTTTTAATCAATAGGTTTCTCCTCCATCCCTTTTTTTTTTAACTTGTAACTTATTTGTTCATGAATCCTGGCCATTTGATCTTTAGACTTTACCACCGTCTGGATATTGCTGATTGCATGCATGAGGCCCATTTACACGTGTTTCTTTGTCCTCTGTTTCCTGTAAATTGGCAGTTCAGTGTTAGACTCAGGTTGGTTCTTGCTGGCGAAACCAAAGATATTTTGTTCTTTGGTAATGTCTGATTTTTCACTCCTTTTGATGTAGGCAGCCACTGATGCTAAATGCTGACATCTTTTACTATATTGGGGTTTGTAAAAAGATGCCACCTTAATTCTGTCATTTAGTTTTCATTTTTTAACTTGAAAAATTTTATTAAAATATTCTTACCCTTATCTACTATTTGGTTATCATATAGGAAGGGCGAAATAACTGCTTGTTTCTTTTCTTTTCTTTACCCAGTTGTCAGGATAATGAGTTGGTTTGCTGTCATGTTCAAAAAGTGGCCAATTAGCTTTTTTTTTTCAACATACTGTGAGGAAACTTATAGAGTTAAATGTTTTTGATTTGATCCTATTCATTGTCTAACTTTATTAAAGTTTAAATAGCCTCTCTTTGGTTAGTTGGTGCCAGAGCCTTTTTGAAGTGACCCTAGTCATCATTGATAACTTTCTTGCTATCTAGTATGTCAGTGTATTCCAGGCTTATCTTGTACATTTTCTTCCCCAGACCTGGTACCAGCTACTCAGTGAAAAACTTAGTTCCAAATACACAAATGATATGTAAATGCATTCTTGAAAACCTTTGAGTGTTCCAGATCCTTTCCTCAATCTTCCTCTCCACAGAGGTAATCCCTGTTATCATTTGGTTAACTGTCTTTTCAAACCTTTTCCTATGAATTTTTATATCTATGTAGAGAAATAAATATGATACAGAATACAATACAGGATATTGTTTTGTTTTCTTTTTTTAAGTATAGAATTTTTTCTTTTTTTCTAACTTCTGAAAATCATTTATGACGTACTTCTTTTAAAATTCAATTTTATATCTTGATAATTTTTCTATGTTTGTACGTAGAGATCTTTCTCATTCTTCCTAAACTCTATATATTTGGTATGGCTCTACCTCATTTTTTAAACTCTTCTCCTAGTAATGTCTATTAGGTTGTTTCCAGTTTTTCCATTACTACAACTCTTGGTTCTGTCATGCACAGGTGCAGATGTTTGGAGCCATAGAGTATGTGCATTTAGAATTAATGTTACCCTCTGTAAAGTACCTGTTCTTCCAAAGGCAGAGTATGGGAACCCGTTTCTCTACTACTCATCAAGTCTTGCCAGTCTGAAGGTGAACTGTTTCCTTGATTTCCCAGTGCCTCCTGAGGTGCTCTGGGGTTGGGGCCAAGCAGTCTGGGCACAGTCTGGCGCAGTCTGGGCACGGTCTGGCGCAGTCTGGGTGCAGCCTTGGTGCAGTCTGAGCAGTCTGGAGCAGTCTGGCACAGTCAGGGTGCAGTCTGGGCACAGTCTAGCTCAGTCTGGGTGCAGTCTGGCGCAGTCTGGGTGCAGTCCAGAGCAGTCTGGCGCAGTCTGGAGCAGTCTGGCGCAGTCTGGGTGCAGTCTGGCGCAGTCTGGGTGCAGTCTGGCGCAGTCTGGAGCAGTCTGGCGCGGTCTGGGTGCAGTCTAGCTCAGTCTGGGCTCAGTCTGGCGCAGCCTTGGGGCAGTCTGGGAGCAGTCAGGGTGCAGTCCGGCGCAATCTGGGAGCAGTTTGGCGCAGTTGGGAGCAGTCTGGCCGCAGTCTGGAGCAGTTTGGCCGCAGTCTGGAGCAGTCTGGCACAGCCTGGGGGCAGTCTGGGAGCAGTCAGGGTGCAGTCTGGGGGCAGTCTGGAGCAGTCTGGGCGCAGTCTGGCGCAGTCTGGGTGCAGGTGCTTCCCTTCCTCGTGGCACCACACTCACTGCTCCTGCAGGGACACACAGAGCAGCTAGTCTACTGATGACCTTGCTGGTTTTGTGCCAGCCCGCTTTCAGTAACACCACTTCTTGCCCGTCCTCCTTCACTATCTTCCACCCCCTCCTTTTAGCAGTTCTTTCTCTTGTGCATTTTGGTCCGTAATTTTGTTTTTCTGTGCTGTCTAGTCTTCATTCTCTTTTTTTCAATTTCTACAGGTCCAAGGGCTACAGCCAACAATGGAGTGTTAAAAAGTATCCTTCCTGTCACTTCTCAGATTTGGAGTGAGAGCAGGAGGCTGCATTTAATTTGTTGGAACCATATTCTCATTTTAATCATAGCTGGTGAATGGGAGTTTCACCAAGACATTAATTTACCCATTGTCACATATCAGAATCAGGGCTTTTGAGAGTTCCAGCCTAACTTTTAATGACCATCACAAACCTGGTCTGCTCTCTGAAATGCCTTGGTTTTAAAATCACAGTTAGTGCTTTTTTTGGTCTCTCAGCTTACTTCTCCTCTCTAATTTATTGAAAATGCTTCCATTTTGCGCCTACCTGTACTTAAAATACTAGCTTATTGATGGTTTACTCATGTACCAGGCACTGTGCTACATACTTTCTTGGATTATGCATAATCTTTACCATATCCTCGTGAGAGTAGGTACATTTCTTACCCCCACTTTACAGAAGGGGACATCTCTGGGTACTAAAGGTTAATAAGCACCTGCACAAGGTGACATATTAATGCAGCCAGAACTTGAACCTAGGTAGTCTGACTCCAAAATCCTGGTCTTAGGGGCTACAATAAACTATTCCTATTAGTTCCTATCCTCCCAGCTGAGTGATTTCATTATGATTGTTGTAGGCATTTTCCACTTAGTTCTGTCAAGATCAAATAATGAGCCATATTCTAAAAATTCTTCATATTCTTTTCTCAAGGCTTGTCTCTTGGGATCACTGTTCTTAGATGAGACCAGAGCTTTTCAGATAACCAGCTTAGTCATTGCTTTTATATAGTACTAACTTAGCATCATTTCAGTTTATTTTCATTATATGTCAGCCTAATAGAAATAAATTACAATGATTTTCTATTGTACCTTTTGTGCAGTTATCAAAGTGTATGGTGAATTGAATAATTATGCCTAAGAGTTTCTGAGTTCAGATGTTCTTCTTACAGGAGAGGACAATTTAGTTATTAAGCAGTAGGAATGTCGATGTTCTTTCCAGGCACTACCTTACCTGATTCCAGCTTCTCTGGGCCTTTTGGGGTCAGAAACAAATGGCAGGAGTGCTGAGAATAGCAGCAGTGGACGTTTTCCTGGTGCTGAGCAGGGACAGTAGGATTTGGTCATGAAAATAATTTTAGGTAACCTGATTTTCCAAATATTTAGATATTTCTCACTTTTGACTGATTTTCATTTGGTCCCAGACAAAGTTAAAAGGCAAAAAGTGATGCGCTCCAAATCAATGGAATAGGTTATATCATTATTTCAGCAGATTTAATTTGGGTTTAAGAGGGAAGGTCAGCAGAGGAAAGGAGCTCACCATGTGTCACCTTGTATGAACTCATCGTTCTTATTAGTTCTTATATTAAAATGTAGACTTTGTAACTACATTTCTGTGACTGTCAGAAGGACTGTAGCCATATTAATTCAAGCACAACAAACTTTTCCCAGAATATCCAGATAATTAATGGGAGACAGAATGAGGATTAAAGGGAGGCAGAGGCAGGGAGGGGCACTGATATATAAAGGTAATTGCCACAATACTTTTCTTAAATGTTAGAAAATCTTTATATCCCAGTACGAAAACCAGAAGATTTTACTAGGAAATGATGATAATATATTTTTCTGTTGCTTTCTTTGTAAAATAATTATTAATTCAAAAAATAAAATATTTTAAAGTGAGGTGGAAGATTACCATGGAAAGGTAAACCTTTGTATAATGGTTTGATTTGAGCATTATTACTGGAGTCAGAAACTTCCAACATAGAGCCAGACTGTTTTACTGTGGCTTTAGGCCCACTCTTATTTTTTTCCTATTTCATTTTCCTATTTCTGTAATTATAAAAGCCAAAATTCACCTACATTTCTTATTGTGATTAAGACTTGCATCACAGTAGTACCCTTGACTAAGTAGGAACTTACCAAAATGTCACATGAATAATTGAGATGATTTTAGATCCCTTTGTAACTGTAACGGAATATAGAAATATTAAAACATATCTCACTAAATTTCTAAGTAGAGAAATACCTTTGTGCTTAAATGAAAGCAACTCAGTGGCTCTAGCAGACCTCTTAGAGAGAGAACAACAGTTATTAGTCATTTCAATGAGCGATACATTGTATTAGAGTGTACCTTTGAGGAATGAGTCTCATCAGGTTACTGTAGGCATACTTGTGATGGTTCAAAGACTGCATTCTCAGACCACATCCTCTAGTAACAGAGTTTGTGGTGAGTGAAATTCAAATATTCTTAACCACTGGTATTTAAAGTCTTGAATGGCTCATAGCTACTCTATTAAAATTGAAGAAGTATCATCTTAGTGTCAACATACTATCTTTAATTTTACAATTAAGCTTTTCTGTTGTTTATTGAAATGACATCTAATGTGTACATAAACTATCATAAATATTAATTCAGCTGCAATATGAAAAATCATTTTTAAGCATCGTGTGCATTGACCTTTAAAATGCTTTATACATAATGTGATTAGACCAATAGAATAAGCAGCCATATTGTGGCATACTTTGGTATATTTCCATAGATATTTGTATTCTCAAGAATGTTTTGTGTTATACCTTGTTTTAGTGATCGTGGTGGAGAAGACCCAAACCAGAAAGTAATCCATGGGGTTATTAACTCCTTTGTTCATGTTGAACAGTATAAGAAAAAATTCCCCTTAAAGGTAAAAAACCTCCTTTAAAAACATAAATAATAGACCTTTAATTTCTTAAGTTGCCTGTTCTAATTTTTTAAATATGATTTAATTGATTTATTTAGTTTTATCAGGAAATCTTTGAGTCTCCCTTCCTGACTGAAACAGGAGAGTATTACAAACAAGAAGCTTCAAATTTATTACAAGAATCAAACTGCTCACAGTATATGGAAAAGGTAAGAAAACATTAACTACATCATCTATTATATATCAGGCATGGTTTTATTTAATATTAGTTATCTTAGTTAATATATTTTTTTGGTGGAAAAAGTTCTGTTTTTTTGATCATTACACTGAGTTAATGTACAACACTTATTGATAAATCATTGTTCCTGCTATGGCATTTTCCATAGAAAAGGTGCTATTCCAGTTTTCATTGTGGTTGATACTTTCTGATAAAATCCTGATTGCTGGATTTGCTTGTCTTTAAAATTAATATATATTCATATTCTTGGCAAAATAAACTATATTTTGTGCTTAGTAGATAAGGGAATAGGATAAGTACAGAAGCTAAGGGTTGAGGTTTTTATCTTCCTCCAAAATGGAAGGAAAAAAATAGTAAAAATATAATAATTCTAGATACTTGGTCTTTTTGGTCTGTTAAGTTTGTGGAAGGCTGAGAAAAACCTCCACGAGAAATTTTAATCATTAAACCAACACACTGATAACCATATTTATAATTCCATGTATATTTTCTCAGTAAAACAATAGTGAGATTATAAATTCAGTCATCAGATAAGATATGTTAGAAATTTTAACTAGATTGTTTCATTGGCAGTGTTGGATTTCAAGCAATTTATTATCAGATGATTTTTGTTAGTTTGTTTACCTTTAAGAAAGGTAAAATGGGGACTTCCCTGGTGGCGCAGTGGTTAAGACTCCACACTCCCAGTGTAGGGAGCCTGTGTTCGATCCCTGGTCAGGGAACTAGATTCCACATGCATGCCACAACTAAGAGTTCACATGCTGCAACTAAGGAGCCTGCCTGCTGCGACTACGACCCAGTGCAACCAAATAAATAAATAAATAAAAATTTTTTTTTTTTAAAAAGGTAAAATGTTTCAAGTGGAATAACTGTAGTGAGGCTTCCATAGGCCATAGGTCAGGAAATATCAGTACTTACTGATATGATACAATGGTGAATATTCCACAAAGCCCAGGTCCAGAAGTCTGAGTTGTTTAATTCTTTTCATGCTTTGTCACTCTTTAGCTCTGGGACCTTAAGGAAGTTACCTAGGACATTTTCCTCCGTTAAGTGCAGGCTACACTAAGTCAGTGGGTCTTAGCACTTAGCCCTTTTTACATCTTAGACTCTTGTTAAAGGTTCTAGGCCCAATCCTGAGAAGTACACACAGAATATCAGGGATGCATACTCTCCTCGTTATATCTGGCTCTCAAAAACAGGCTGTTGGCAAACAATGGAAACAACCCAAATGCCTTTCAGGAGTTGAAAAGACAGGCAAAATGTGTATACATACAATGGAATATCATTCAGCCTTAAAAAGGAATAAATTTCTGACACATGCTACAACATGGATTAACTTTGAGAATATTATGTTGAGTGAAATAAGCCAGACACAAAAGGACAAACATCGTATGGTTCCACTTATATAAAATATCTAGAATAGACAAAGTCATAGAGACAGAAAGTATTATAGATTAGAAGTTATTGGGAGGGGAGGATAGGGAGTTATAGCTTAGTGGTTACACAGTTTCTGTTTGGTGTAATGAAAAAGTTTTGGAAATAGACAGTTGCACAACATTGTGAATATAATTAATGCTACTGAATTGTACACTTAAAAATGATTAAAATGACAAATTTTATGTTACATATATTTTACCACAATTTAAAAAAACTAATAATGTAATATACCAAAATCCACTGAATTGTATACTTTAAATGGGTGAATCATATGATATGTAAACTAGATCTCAAACTATTAAAAGGAAGGCCATTGGAGATTATATTTGGAAAATAACATTTATAAGAATAGGTCATTTAATTAACAGACAATTCATATGGCCTTCCTACTTCCCTTTCTGTATCTTTCCTTAGTTTTGGCTTTTTCTGTCAGCTACAGGTGGTTTATTTGAAGCCCTGCATTGAGGCACTCCAAACTTAATCTACTTTTTATTGATATGCACACTGCCCCCCGTTTTCATTATTTTATTTTTTTCCTTTTCTCATCCTCCCTTGCCTCTCTCAGACCCACATTCTAATTCCTTTTTTATTTAGTTAATCCATAAGCAGGTTAAAGTCATGTTTGTATACTAAACATGGCTAGGTCTGTTTTTCTTTTGAGATAGAAATTAGCCAGATTCTCTGGCTATTATCTTTATTATCTGTTTCTTGTTGATGTTAACCAGTGTATTGTTTGTACCTCAGTGGTTTTTTTTATAGGATAAGCTTTAATAAAGATCTTGATTGAAATATTTGACTATGACTAAATTTTTTTTACTTTAAAAAAATTTAATGGAATATTTAATGCAGTAGTTTACTATCATGTGCATACTGTTTATGTTTTTTGTAAGATGAATCAACATAAAGTAATTAGCTTAATCTACATGATCTAGTTGATGTAAATTACTTTTTAGTTTGATAGTTAAATATTCATAAAGTGACCACCTATTCTGGTTTTTAATGATCTTTACCCATGTTTCCTATTGCATATAGGTTGTCTATATGTAGGATGATTAGGGTCAATAAATGAGGGCAAAATGCAGACCATTTAACTTTTCATAAGACCATGCCGTTCATAAGACAGTGCTGAAATGTAGGTGACATCTAGTAGCTCAATAAAATTTTGAAATGACTTATGGAATGTGAGTTTAAATTAGATAATTCTTATTGGTAAGTTACTTTGCCATGTAAGTTACTTATTGATATTACAGGTGTTTTCTCATAGTAGTTTCTGACTGTAAGAATATATTTCTAAAGGTTCTAGGTAGATTAAAAGATGAAGAAATTCGATGTCGAAAATACTTACATCCAAGTTCGTATACTAAAGTAATTCATGAATGTCAGCAACGAATGGTAGCAGACCACTTACAGTTCTTACATGCAGAATGTCATAATATCATCCGACAAGAGAAAAAAAATGGTAAGTGATACCAGACATCAATGTGAATAGAAATTAAATTATGAACCCACTTTTTACATCATCTTCCAGCTACCTTAGACTTCCAACATATTTAAGTAATAGTCTCTAAAATATTCGATATGTCTTTTTACAGATATTAATAATCTATTTTAAAAGATTGTTTTGGAAAAGTATATTTTCAAACTGTATTTTAAAGTCAAAAGAAAAACTGGGAAAATATGCTTGTACATTTTTAAAAATCACAGGGGCTTATTTCCTGAATACATTAAGAGTTTCTAGTAAATAAGAGGAGAAAAGACAAAGAACATGAAAAGGAAATATAAATAGATTTTAAATATATGAAGATGCTCAGTCTCACTCAAAATAGGGGAAATACAATGAAATGTTAACAATAAGCAGTGAATAAAATGGAATTTTTTAGAAAAAAGCAATAAGGATTTTTAAATAGCAGGGAATAAATGTAACAAGATATGTGTCAGACCTACACAGAAAACTAAACATTCTTGAAAGCAACATTGATTTATAGATCCAGGGCAATCTTCTCAAAACCCAAGACTTTTTTTTAAACTCTGAAACTCTGAAAGTTATACTTACTCTTAGAGACAGTTTTGAAGAGCGTGATGCGAAAACTGCGGGATAGCATGACTTGTAAAAACCACAGTAATTAGGAATATGAGGCATTGGTGCAAGGATAGGCAAAGAGACCAATGGATTAAAATAAAAAGCCAAGAAATAACCCATGCATATGTAGATACTTCATTTAAGACTAAGGCAGCCCTGCAGAGCAGTGGGTGAAGGATAGTGTTTTGAATGCACAGTGCCAGGTCCGTTGGATATCCATGTGGGAAAAAAGCGAAATTTGATCTCTACCTCAAACACCATATACAAAATCGATCAGTTCATTTTGGGCTTTTGATCTCAATGTAAAGCAGTAACACTTCCAGAAGATAATATAGGAGAATAATTTCATGACCTTGGAGAGTATAGAAAAATATTTTAAATAAGACATAGAAAGCACTAACCACAAGGAAAGATTGATCAAGTTGACTATCATTAAAAACTTTGGATCATTACAAAACCATTAAGACCATTGGATCATTGGACAAAGGAGCCAAGAATACATAATGGGGAAAGGACAATCTCTTTAATAAATGTTTCTGAAAAAACTGGACAGCCACATGCAAAAGAATGAAACTGAACCACTGTCTTATATCATACATAAAAATTAACTCAAAATGAATTAAACACTTGAACCTAAGACCTGAAGCCATAAAACTAGAAATAAACAAAGGCGATAAGCTCCTTGACATCCGTCTTGGTGATGATTTTTTGAATCTGACACCAAAAGCAAAGGCAACAAAAGCAAAAATAAACAAGTGGGACTCCAACAAACTAAAAAGCTTCTGTACAGCAAAGGAAACCATCAGCAAAATGAAAAGGTGACCTACTGAATGGGAGAAAATATTTGCAAATCATTTATCTGATAAGGGGTTAATATCCAAAATATATAAAAGACTCATACAACTCAATAGCAAAAGGACTGATTAAAAAATGAGACGATCTGGGCTTCCCTGGTGGCGCAGTGGTTGAGAGTCCGCCTGCCGATGCAGGGGACACGGGTTCGTGCCCCGGTCTGGGAAGATCCCACATGCTGCGGAGTGGTTAGGCCCGTGAGCCATGGCTGCTGAGCCTGCACGTCCGGAGCCTGTGCTCCGCAACGGGAGAGGCCACAACAGTGAGAGGCCCACATACCGCAGGAAAAAAAAAAAAGAAAAGATCTGAACAGACATTTTTCTAAAGAAGACTTACAGATTGCCAGCAGGTACATGAAAAGGTGCTCAACATTATTAATCATCAGGGAAATGCAACTCCAAACCCCAGTAAGATATCACCTCACACCTGTTAGCATGGCTGTTATCAAAAAGGCTAGAAATAACAGATGTTGGTGAGGATGTGAAGAAAAGGGAACCATTGTGTACAGTTGGTGGGATAAAAATTAAAAATAAAACTATCATGTGATCTAGCAATTCTACTTCCGGGCATTTATCCAAAGAAAACAAAAACACTAACCCCCAAAAATATATGAACCCTGTTCATATATGTTCATTGCAGCATTATTTACAATAACCAAGATAAGGAAGCAACCTAAGTGTCCATTGATAGGTGAATGGATGAAAATAAACACGCACACACACACACACACACACACACACACACACAGAAATATCAGTCAGCCATTAAAAAAAAAATGAAATCTGCTATTTTGCAACAACATGGATCGACCTCGAGGGCATTGTGCTAAGTGAAATAAGTCAGAGAAAGACAAATATCGTGTGATCTCACTTATACATGGAATCTAAAAAACAAAACACATGAACTCATGGATACGGAGAAGAGCTTGGTGGTTGCCAGAGTCAGTGGGGATGGCTGAAGGGAGTCAAAAGGTTTAATAACTTCCAGTTATTAAAAAAATAAGTCATGAGGATGTAATAATGTATAGCATGATGACCATAGGTAATAATACCATGTTGCATATTTGAAAGTTGCTAAGAGAGTAGATTTTAAAAGTTCTCGCAGATATCGTATAATAACACTTATGTGTGTAATCTAGAAAAATGGTATAGATGATTTTATTTACAAAGCAGAAATAGAGACACAGAGGTATGGATACCAAGGGAGAAAGGGGTGTGGTGGGAGACTGGAATTGACACATATACATCATTGATAACTATGTATAAAATAAATAACTAATGAGAACCTACTGCATAGCACAGGGAACTCTACCTAATGCACTGTGGTAACCTAAATGGGAGGGAAATCCAAAAGGGGGGAGATATCTGTATGTGTATGGCTGATTCATTTCTTGCGCAGTGGAGGCTAACACAACATTGTAAAGCAACCATACTCCAATAAAAATTAATTTAAAAAAAATTAAAAAGTTCTCATCACAAGAAAAAAGTTGTAAATATGTACAGTGACAGATGTTAACTCGACAGATTGTGGTGATCAGTCTGCAGTGTATACCAATATCATTATGTTATAAACCTGAAACTAACATATGTCAATTATAACTCAAAAAGAAAAAAAAAAGGCTGTCATATGGTTATATATTTGCAATCCCTGAAAAAGGTTTATGTCCAAAATATAAAATAGTCAAGAAGTTTGAACAGGCACTGCAGAATAGAGGTTATCCAAATGGCCAATAAACATATAAAAAGGCTCTCAATCTCACTAAAACAGAGGAATGCAAATTAAAACCAAACTAAGGTATCAGTACTTAATCACATTTTGATATAAAATGAAAAAGACTGAAAATAATAAGTGTGTGGAAGTGTATAGAGTAACAGGAACTTGTTATACGTTGGACCTAGAGTATAAATCAACGCAACCACCTTGAAACTCTGCCAGTGAGTGACTGCTAATGCTGAGCAAACACATCTTTTGCGGTCCAGCTGTTGCTCTCATAGGTGTTCAACCCCCCACCAAAAATGCATGCACACATGCACAAAAAGACATGCACAGGCATGCTCACAGCAACATTGTTTGTAATAGCTCCAAACTGGAAACAGCTCAAATGTCCAGTAACAGCAGAATGAATTAAAGTACTGCATATTCACACAATAAAATATTATAGGAGAGTGAAAAGGAACACATTATAGCTTCATACAACACAGGTGAAGCTTATGAACATGTTGAACCAAAGAAACCAAACATGAAAGAATTGTATGATTTCATGTGTATAAAGGGTTCAAAACAGGCAAACTGAACCTGTGGTTTGGTTTAGTAAGTAACTAATCTGTCACGACAGTGATTACTGTTGCAGAAGAACAGGAGGGGTAGTGATTGGGAAGAGGTATGAAGGGGACTTCTGAGTGGAGGTCATGTCTCCTTCTTACTGTGGGTGGTGATAACTTTGGGAGGGGGGGTTCACTCGTGATAATTCATTGAGATATATACACTTATGGTTTGTACATTTTTCTGTATGTGTGTTATACTTCAGTAAAAAGTTTAAAATAAAACCCACTACACTGAGAGATCATTTTCCACCTCTCAGTGCAAAGATCAAAACATTTGTTGGCAAGGGAGCTCCTGGCCACTGGGAGCTCTGTCTAGAAGGTCCTTCTGCAAGACTAAGCTTTGCATGGCAGTCCCACTTCTAGGGATTTATACTGCAGATATTCTTGCCCATATGCAGGATTATTAATTGTAACATTGTAATATCAAGAGATTGGAAATAACCAAATTCCCATCAATTGTTAAGTAATTGTTGTAATGTAGCCATAAAGTGGAGTGCTAAGCAGTTGTAAAATATGAGGAAATGCTTTGTGTACTGATGTAAAAAGATCTATAAGTTAAAATGTTGTTAATAGTACCTGAAATACGCTACACTATTTGTATAAAAAGGGGCAGAGGGAAGAATAGCGTATTTGCTTGAATGGGTAGGAAACAGCTTTGAGAAGGTACTAAGCAACCACAACGTTGCTTTCCCAGGGGAAGAGGATGGGGTGATTGGAAGAAAGGTGTGGGGATCTGGCTGTGCATACTCTTCTGTAATTCTGCATTTGGAACCATATATTACCTATTATATTAAAAACATTTTTTAACTATTTGGAAATTTAATAATAAATTTCTTTTTCCCCTCAGACATGGCAAATATGTATGTCTTACTCCGTGCTGTGTCCACTGGTTTACCTCATATGATTCAGGAGCTGCAAAATCATATCCATGATGAGGGCCTTAGAGCAACCAGTAATCTTACTCAGGAAAATGTGAGTTACATAAGGAACTGGAAAATTTTTCTCTTAATCCGATTATCATGGAGTTTTTCTTTTGACTTTACTGTTTAAAAGCATGAAAGAAAAGTCCTCCCATGCCAATAAATGAAACGTCTTTATTAAAATGTTCAAACCTAGAAGTTGTTGGACACATTTTGGAATTATCAATTATTAGAAAATCAGTGAATAAGATAAACTTCTTCCTACACACTGTCGTGTTCATTTAGGAATTGTTAATTAATTTCTCACAGAAAAGTATGTTTGCTGTTTCTTTTTTTTTTAATTAATAATTAATTTTTGGCCGTGTTGGGTCTTCATTGCTGCGCGCTGGCTTTCTCTAGTTGCGGTGAGCGGGGGCTACTCTTCGTTGCAGTGCGTGGGCTTCTCATTGCGGTGGATTCTCTTGTTGCAGAGCACAGGCTCTAGGCATGCGGGCTTCAGTAGTTGCAGCGCATGGGCTCAGTAGTGTGGCTCGCGGGCTCTAGAGCGCAGGCTCAGTAGTTGTGGCTCACGGGCTTAGTTGCTCTGCAGCATGTGGGATCTTCCTGGACCAGGGCTCGAACCCATGTCCCCTGCATTAGCAGGCAGATTCTTAACCACTGCGCCTCCATGGAAGTCCCTGTTTCCTGTTTCTAAACAGTCTTGTTTCTATGTAACTGGCATTAATGTTTAGTTAGTTGTAGTGTAGTGTAGTAATGGTATTAATCAGTGATAATATAGACAACTTACAATTTGATTTCCTTTTACATGCCCTGGATTTGATAGCCCGGGAAGCAAATTTGGATTAAAACTATCTTCCCTAAATATATGCTTACTACCCAAAATACCCAGCAGTGACCTTCATATCCTTAATCCCCATCTTAAGAGTTCCCTGCCATTTAAATTACTGTTTACAATAAGGTGTCTCCTATCAAAGTGTGTTCCTATTGTCAAATTTTGTTGGACCACCTTCTTTGTTTTTACTAGTGATGGTTGACAAATAAGATAAACATGACATCACATGTCACTTCTCTTTCCTATGTAGAGCTGTTTGCTCCTCCTGTGATGCAGTGATCTGTGTATAGACCTCATTGTTCAGGAGCATTTATTAAATGCTGATCTCCTTAGTTGTAGATTTATTTGTCTTTGGCAGATAATTCTTAGATGTTATGTCCTGCCACAGTAATGCATAAGCTTTCCCATTTTTTGTAAAACTATTAATTTATATTGCTTAGATCTAATAGCCTGTATTATTTATTAGGTTTCTTAGTTTATATTAGTTTTACAGATTCAGGGTGTGGAATGACATTGGGCATAGAGGCATAGAGTTTGGTGTCAAGGCCTGGGAGATGCAAATACAAGAGAATGCGTTTGTAGGAGACTCAGATAATTTTAGCTGACTTAGAAGTCTTAGGTCTAACTTCATAGTTATCTCCATTAAGAATGAAAACTCACTTTTGCACTACTAGGTATTTCTTCTCTCTGAGATGTGGGGAACTGTACTGCCCAACTCTAGGGGTCTCAGTTTTCACAGATAATGGCTTTTTAACTTCTCCTCTCTCTCTCAGCCTTCAGTGCCTTTGAAGGCTGTTTTTATTTACATAATCCTCTATGAAAGTGATAGGCCTGGTAGTTCTGAGATTGTATCTTGTTACACTTAAGATACAGAATTCCAGCACCAGAGAGAAGTGTTTTTTCCATGGGTTCTTCTAGCAGAGGAACTACAGTCCTGCATTTCCAGTGTTGAATGACAGCTAATTTCAACATCAAAGTTTTAGATTTTTAAGACCGTCTTAGCTAAAAACATTTTTTGAGGGTGTGTGTCGTGTGTAACATTATTTGCTTAGGGAAAACTTTACTCTTAAACAACTCTTCACTAAGCCAAATTATACCCTTGAACTTCTTAAAATGTGGTTTTGTACTTTGTATTTCATATTTTTAGATGCCAACACTATTTGTGGAGTCAGTTCTGGAAGTACATGGTAAATTTGTTCAGCTTATCAACACTGTTTTGAATGGTGATCAGCACTTTATGAGTGCGTTGGATAAGGTAACTTTTTAATACATATATTCTTATCTATATATAATTTTCTTCATTTAATCATTATTCTTTAAGGTAGTTTCAGAATTAGGGCTTCTAATTGTGAGATTTCTAATCTGGAGATGGAGATTCACCTTAACCAACCAATTTCATAGTGGAAGTCAAAATAGAAGTGTGTAACATAACTTGTAAGTGAGTAATTGAATGATTGAATTCTTGAATTATATGGGAATTGAATTTCCCATGATTATGCTATAAAAGGAGACTTGTTAATACACTAGTATGTTCTGAAAAATACATGTGTAATTTTAATATTCTTTAGTGCTCATTTTTCCTTTGAATATAATACTTAGGCTATAATGAATAATATTTGAAAGAAAAGTAAATACTATATTTTACAAATTTTTAAACTTAAATTTGCCTACATGGTTGTTGTAAGATTTTTGAAAATATAGCCTTATTTTATGTGTATTCAACTATCAGTAATGAGTTATGAAGAGTATCTTTCAGTAGGAACAGGATTATATGTAATCATTATATAATTACCATGAGGGACACAGCGAGAGGAGTTTACCCTGTGTTAGCTATGACAACAGTATTAACAAACTACCCCCAAAATGCCATGTTTTATGTGGGGTAGTAATTTTTGGACGTACAGATTATAGCATATATAGAGCCAGCTGTGTTTTTACCCTATTAATTGTGGCTAATTCCTGGTCTGTCTTCTATATAGGCCCTTACATCAGTTGTAAATTATAGAGAACCCAAGTCTGTTTGCAAAGCACCTGAATTGGTAAGTTTGATGGTTGCATAAATGTAAACATATGAAAAGTCAGCATTAGAAAATGAAAACTGAGGTGAATGTCAAATTAACTTGTTTTTGTAGCATATTTTTAAAAAGTAGTTGAAATTAATTATTAAAAATAAAAACATATCAACACTGTATATCATTTGGCTTTTATTTAAGGAATGCAGTAGGTCATCTCTGTAGCCTTTTCTTAAGAAATAATTGAAGGAGAAAATATTCCATTTTACAATGTTTGGGTTGGAAAGTATGACTGCTTTAAAATAATTTGCATTACTTTACATGGAGATTTTATTTTATCTGAGATCTAAAGGGAATTTTATGAAAAATGTTTGATAACCTTTAAAGGAAACTTGCTTACAAGGTTGTGAGATTTTTAAAAAGTACTTATGTAATGTCAGAAATGACAGAACTGTTCAAAACTCACCTAGGTGTTCCATCAAAACTTAATTACTGGGCTTCCCTGGTGGCGCAGTGGTTGAGAGTCCGCCTGCCGATGTAGGGGACACGGTTTCGTGCCCTGGTCCGGGAAGATCCCACATGCCACGGAGCGGCTGGGGCTGTGAGCCATGGCCGCTGAGCCTGCGCGTCTGGAGCCTGTGCTCCGCGACGGGAGAGGCCACAACAGTGAGAGGCCCGCGTACCACAAAAAAAAAAAAAAAAAAAAAGCTTAATTACTTATATCATTGCTCTATTGATCATTCAGGGTTGATTAGATTTTTTACTGTTTATAGTTTTTTAAAAATTTCCCTGATGACATGTATTTCAAGTTCTTCAGTGCACGTCCATGATTATTAAAACACAAGCTTGAGGATGGCAAAGACCGTGATCTTATTTTGTGTTGTTGCCACTGTGCCTCCTTTGAGAAGGGCCCTCTGTAAGCGTTACTGTCAATTTCTATTTGAGCTCGCTAAGTACTGTGACAACTTGCTGAAGAAATCAGCCAAGGGGATGACAGAGAATGAAGTAGAGGACAAGCTCACGAGCTTTATTACTGTCTTCAAATATATCGACGATAAGGATGTTTTTCAAAAGGTAAGTTGTGAATCGAGAGGTTTTATGTGTCAGCTTTGATTTATTTTTGAACTTTAAATCATCAGAAAGGAAGTAATCTTTTAAAATATTTTTTAATGTAGTTCTACGCAAGAATGCTGGCGAAACGTTTAATTCATGGGTTATCCATGTCTATGGATTCTGAAGAAGCCATGATCAATAAATTAAAGGTACTGTAGCCTTTGATATGATAGTGTCCTAGAAATTATTCCACTAGCACACAAAGATGTTCATTGTAGCAATATGAGTAATAACAGGAAATAATTCATCAGCAGTTGACTGGTTAAATGTAAAGTGGTGTAGTCTCATGGTGGGATATGCAAATGCTGTATTAAAGGACAAAGTCTCTCTATTTGTTGATATAGAATCATCCACAAGATAAAGTGTTAACTTTACAAAAAACTTGTATTACATATAAATGAACACACCTAAAATATTCCTTTAAGTACAGGTTTTGTGGAGTGCATTTGAATTTCAGTTCACTTTTATGTCATTTTAGCTTATATACTGATGAGATAAGCAGTTGCTAATTTTATTTATCCTGAGTTACTCAGTAGTTGATAATTTTCTTGTATGGTATACATTGACTATGTGGTCCTTTTTAAATATACCAAAAATAATTTACCCTTTAATTTTTAGAGGTAATGTTAACAAAGCTTTTTATATCCCAAGATTAGAGATCCAAATTTTCTGGCCTGGTGATGACAGAGTTTTGAATAACTTCGAAGAAATAGATTTCTTCATTACTCAGTTAATGGTGTTAAAAATCTGCCTCAGTACCCTCCTTTTTAACAAATATTCCCAGTTATCTTTCACGTGTATTTGATACTATCTATAAACCTTATAAGGTATCTTACATTCAGTAATGGAGCATTTTGTAGTGTTGAAATGATAAACAGATTTATAGAAAAATTCTTGTTTTAAAGGGAAATTTGTTGTTTCATTAAATATTTGTTTTCATTCACTTATTTAATCTGCATTAAAAAAAAGGAATTTTTGAAAGGTTTTGAATAGCTGCTTTGGGTCATGAATAATACAGGCCTTTGGTGTAAGTGTACAAAGCAGGACCTTTGACCATAGACCTAGCAGTAGCAAAACATTCTTAATAATCAGTATGGTTTATTATTTTTGTTTTTAAGTCATATGTTTTTTAAAACTTTCTTTTACAGCAAGCCTGTGGTTATGAATTTACCAGCAAGCTACATCGGATGTACACAGATATGAGTGTCAGTGCGGATCTGAACAATAAGTTCAACAATTTTATCAAAAATCAAGACACAGTAATAGATTTGGGAATTAGTTTTCAAATATATGTTCTACAGGTATGAATATGTGTTTCATTGTGAGCATTTACTAATCATTTCAAATACTCTGATACAAACGATTAATAGATTGATGCCTAATTACCTTTTCTTTCAATCAGAATATTATAGCTTCTAAAGTTATATTGATCTGGAATGAACTGTGCCTTGATAGTAATGCTGGTGGGTTTTATCAACATTTTGAGGAAGGAGAAAAAGATGCTTTAGTTGCTTAAATCATTTTATAAACATTTACTTTCAAGTGAGATGTTTAACTATTTGACTTTTCTCCTTCTAGGCTGGTGCATGGCCTCTTACTCAGGCTCCTTCATCTACATTTGCGATTCCCCAGGAATTGGAAAAAAGTGTACAGATGGCAAGTTGGCAGAAAATATATTGGAAGACCTAAGGAATTTTAATAATTATCTTCACGTTATATCACTTTAAATATTTCTCCGAAGTCTTGAGGGCTCACGTGATATAAAAATATATTCACACATTATTGTTATTCTGCCTTGTAGGAAGACTGTAAATTATTGTAGTTTCTAATATTAAAACTAAAATGCTAAGGGTGTCAGTTCTTTGTCAAAGCATGTCTCTTATTCTTAGTAAACCTGTTATCTGTCTTAAGTAGTTCTAAATTACAAAGATTTTGATATAAGAAAGTTTAGAATCCAGTACTTAAAACAGTCATTTTCTAATTTTTCATTTGAATATTGAGCCATCTTTATAATTCATTTATTCCTTATAATAGTTATTTTTATTCTGGGCTGTAATTTAGGTAAATATATGTAGAATGTGAAATATTCTAGAAAAAATAGATTGAAGCTGGAAAATTCAAGTAAAAATGGCTTTAAAGTGTGACTGAATAGAAACCATAGACTTCTTACCCAAAGCTTTTAAAGAGACTGTGGAGACTACATCTTTAACAGCTGTTGAGATGTAACTTGTACCATACGGCTTAGTCACGTAGTCTTGTAGTCATTGTATCAGGCTGCCGTAACAAAATACCACAGCCTGGACGGCTTATGAATGACAGAGATTGATTTCTTATGGTTCTGGAGGCTGGAAGTCTGAGGCCAGGGTGCCAGCACGGTGGGATGAGGGCCTAAGGTGACAGACTTCTTGCTGTGTCCTCACGTGGTGGAAGGGGCTAGGGATCTCTGTGGGGTCTCTTTTATAAGAGCACTAATGCCATAGATGAGAGCTCCGTCCTCATGATCTAAGCACCTCCCAAAGGCCCCACCTTCTAAAAGCATCACACTGGGCATCAGGATTTCAACATGAATTTGGGGAGACACAAACATTCAGGCCACAGCACTATACAGTTCACTCAAAGTGTACACTTTCATTGGTTTTCAGTATATTCACAGAGCTTTGCAACCACCAGCACCATTTTAGAACATTTTAATTACCCTAAAAGAAACCCCCTACATACCAGTAGTCACTCCTCGCCTTCCCCAGCTCCCTCCCCTCTCCCTAGCCCCTAGGCAATCTGCTTTCTTTCTCTGTAGATTTGCCTGTTCTGGACATCTCATATAGAGATATGTCAGACGTGGTCTTTTGTGACTGCCTTCATTCACTTTGCAGAAGAATGTCAAGGTCCATCCATGTTTGAGTCTGTGCCAGTACTTCATTCCTTTTTATTGCCAAATAATATTCCATTGTATGGAGACACCACATTTTATTTATCCATTCATCAGCTGTTGGATGTTTGGGCTGTTTTGACTTTGGGGTGTGTAAGTAATGCTGCTGTGAACATTCATGTACAAGTTTTTGAGTGGATGAACATGTTTTCATTTCCTTTGAAACTGACCCTTTTTGATTCTCTAACTCACCAAAGGAGGCTTATCTTTTAATAGTCTTTTACTTGGGCAGTAACTTGAGGTTGTGAACCAGTGAGTTATGCGTATGTTTATGAAGTTTAAAATGAAAATGGTATTTCATTACACTATTTACTAGAGATGTTCACAGTGTGTAGTTTGAATCATTACATTATGTATGTATGTTATTTTTGCTGCTTTCAAAATAAGGATTATAAATCAAGTAACACAGTGTAAGCTCCAGAATCATAAGTCCTGATTTTAAATGTCTGCTCTTCCGTTTACTGTGCTCTGTGACTTTGTTCAAATAACTTCCGAATTTTTTGTTAACTGATAATACTACTACTCAGAGTGTTAATATGAAGATGAAATACGTAAAGCACTTAGTCTGGTATATAAGAAGTACTCAATAAATGCTGAAAGTAGAAGTAATAGTGATAGTAGTGGTAATAGCAGAGTAGCCAGGTAGATTTCAAGATACCATGCATAAGGTGGACTTTCCGAATAGGAGTCTAATTTAGGACTTTCTGTGTCTTTGTAAAGGCATGATAGTGCAAACCATCTTAGAAACTTCGTGAAGAGGAGCATTTGTTTGGATGGGCAGAATATGATCCCAGGGCAGGGGATGGGGTAACCAGGTGTAAAGCACTTTGATGTATTTGTGACCAGGCAAGAGAAAGAAAACTGACCCCTCACCTTTGACAGTCTTAAACCTTATTTATTTTTAAGAGCCTGCTTTTCCAATCGAAATTAAGGGACAGGGTGGGGGCTGGCAGAACTAAAATCTCCTTAAAGTTTGTTATTCTTCTCTTTCTCCTTGAAATAATTATTTGCCAGTAATTATTGGAGCACTGGAATCAACCCCTTAAACTTTATTTATTAACATATGACCTTCCCCAGGTTCCAGTGTCCTCATTTACAAACAGGAAGTGGGTTTCTTTCTGACTATAAATTATGATTCCAAGCATATCATTCTCTCAATTTGGACTTTCTCTAATTACCAGTAGAGGGAGTTTGTCCTTACATTTCTCCTAGTAAATCCAAGTTTTCAGTCACATAAGAATGGAAATCCATCTGTGTATTTAATAGTGTACATTTTTTCACATGTAAATTAATTCTCTTTGCTTTAATGGTCATCTATATATTTCCCATCTTTCCCTTAAATATAGCTATTTATCAGAAATCACATCCATTTTGCACGTATCTTAAAAGTATGGAAATTAAGCTTTAATTGAAAGCAATTTATTTTGGGGACTTCCCTGGCGGTCCAGTGGTTGAGACTTTGCCTTCCAGTCGGGGCAGGTGGGGATGTGGGTCGATCCCTGGGTGGGGAGCTAGGATCCCACATGCCTCGGGGCAAAAAAACCAGAACATAAAACAGAAGCAGTAGTGTAACAAATTCAATAGACTTTAAAAATGGTCCCCATCAGAAAATCTTAAAAAAAAAAAAAAAAAAAGTAATTTATTTTGCATATTAGACCAGTATATCTTAAATCTACTTTTGTACCTGGTCCACAAACCTGAATAATAACTAAAGAAATATAAGGTAGTGTATATTAGTGCAGCTCTCTGTTTGAAGTGAATACGCTCATCAAATATGAAACGTTCATTTTTAAGGCCCCTTGAGTTTCCATTAATGCCCTCAAATGGTATTTGAAAGATGCTCTCTGTTAGCCTGACTGTTATAACTATTAAGCCTGACTTTAAAATGAGAAGTTTAGTCAAGGTATATTTATTACTAATAAACTTTGGTAACACAGTTATTTAATGATATCATTAAGCAAGATGTTACAACTTTTGTCTTTTAATACCAGATGAATTGATACTACTCTCATTTGGAACTGAATCTTTTTGTTCTTGACTAGCTATGGATATGAGAATCTTTATAATCAGATTTTAAATTTAAGGATAATGGAATGCTTTCTTTGGCATATTGATATCATCAATAAAACTTTAATGATGGTACTAGTTGCTAGGGCTATAAAGAGGTAAAGCATGTGCTTTCAGAGCTTGGAATATACATCCTAAAGCTAGTTTTGCACTTACATAATTTATAAAGAGCATTTTAAACTTTGGTTTTCTCAGTTTCAAAAATGTTTTATTTTGCTTTTGTCCATAAATTCCTTATAAATGTTTCATAATTACAAATTGTATAGTAGTAATTGAATTTTATTGACACCCAGGGAGATTATTAGTCAGAGCATACCTCTGGGATCCTTTTATGACATACTTTGATTTTTTTCTTTGTCTAGATTAGGACCAGGCAGAAAATCATAAGTATTCCCGGTGCCAGTCATTTCCTATTTGTCATGCCAAGGGGCTGGTGAATTTGCTCATAGAGGAGAATGCTGCACCATTGGAGGGAAAAAATGCTCAAGTTTCAGCTTCCCAGGACTATCTTGGAATAAATTGCTAAAAGAATTCACCAATTCTCCTGGCTGGCAGCTGTGAACTTTTGTTGTAAGGAGTGGGCATAGTGCAGCTTACAGGTCAAATGTTGCTGATTGCTTTATTTAAACTTCATTTTGAAAGTACAGAAAGTAAAGTTTGAAGTACAGATAAAAGCTTTGGGTATATTACATATGGCTCGTCATGCTAAAAGTATGTCCACAATTCTGAATTGTGATGTGATGAATATATTTATTTTTCAGTTTTATATGGAAGTTGAGTTTTTACCTTTTTTACATTTCAGTATCATTTTCTCGCTGTAGATTATGTACTAGCTCTTTAGAAGATATGAACTCTATTTTTTGGACTGATGTCCTACATTCAATCTGAGGGAGGAATTTTTAAAATTTTAAAGTCTATGTTAATAGAATGTTAAATTTAATTTTTCACAATAATGTCAACAAAAGATACAAACACAGGCCTCTGAAGCTTTGCTTGTATTAGTGTTTGACTGTATGTGGAAGTTAAATCGTGGATGTCACTTTTGGAGTGACCACTGATATTCAACCCGTCCGTTCAGCAAGGGTATATGTTGGCAAATAGGAGACTAGAAATGAAGGTTTGATTTATATTTTCATGTTGAAATGCCTATGGTAGTGGTTTTGGTCAGGGATTTTATTTATAAAGTCCCAATTGATATCATTCAAAATGATAATTTCTGAATTTATACAAAAAGTTAAATTTGCAGGGCTGTGGTTTGGTGGAAAGAACCACAGACAGGGTTTTAAGTGAAAAGAGCTGGCCTGATATTTATATGATCTTTGTCAGGAACTTGCATAGATGTGTTTTCTCATCTGTAAAACGAGTAAAGATACCAGATGGGCTCTAATGTCTTCTCTAACATGAATTTTTTTACTCTTTTAGTGTCGTGATAGCCAAGTAAATTAGGTTGTAGAAGCTGAAAATAATTTGATTCCTTTTTCTTTTTTACAGTTTGAATTATTTTACAGCCAGCATTTCAGTGGAAGGAAACTTACATGGTTACATTATCTTTGTACAGGTAAAATGCATTTAATTATATCTAGTTTAATGAAATTTACCTGATATGATTATGTTAAAAATTTGGAAAGCGATTTCATAGGCCCTAATTATAGTTGTTGTTTTTTCCCTGGTTTTAGTTTTTAACGTTTTCTTCTTCATCTTCCTTTCTGGTTACCATTAAAGCAAGTAATAATGAAGTTCAAGTGAAGCACTTTTTTTTTTAAATTTACATTCCTTTTATTATGAGTAAAGTTGAGCACATTTTTATATGGTTAAAGCAAGTGCAGCATTTTTAATAGTGTTTTATAATTATGCTACTTATAAGGAATTTCTGAATTTTATAATGGTTTCCTACATTTCTGTAACAAACCGCGTTTTATAGATATTAGGAATTTTATTTAGAAATGCAGACTTGATGAAACAGATATCTTAAAAACCTCTTCTCTCTAGATATGGCAGATATCCTCAAAAATTTCATTAACTATTATAGCATCACAAGGAGACCTAACCATTTGATTTTTATTTGTGGTACTGTAGTGAACAGCAGTAGTAAACGCTTTTTCCAGAATGTCCCAGTTAACTTCCAGTACTTTCCAGTTTTAGAAAAGTTTAATCAAAATCTAATCATTTCCTTAGCTTCTTCCTGGAACAGTGGGGTCTACTAATTGGAAAGTAGGATTAATACTTTGAGTGATTGGAGCCTGTGTTCAGTTTCTCTACGCTGCCTGAAGATGTTAGCCAAGGCAAACACTCAGAATTTCTCTACTTTTGCTAAAGCTATGCTTTGAAAAGTACATTGAATCAACTTTCTCTTTGTATAAGAGGGAAAGGATGGCCATGTATGTTAATGTCTCTTAGAAATGGTACAAGAAAATCTGATTAGTTGCCATACCTTTATTTAGGAAATTCACTCACCTAAGAGAAATTTCATCTAAGTAGTTTCTCGTAAGTACCATTTATTTGACTCCTTTATATTTGGAATATGATGTCTTATTTTGTTAGTAATACATATTAGTACATAATAATTAGTACATAATAATACATATCTTTACAAGTTTATCTTTATTGAACAAATTGGGCATTTAAATTTTTTCAGTAGTTTGTGAAATAAATAGATGTTCATTGATATTCTTAGTAAGTGGTCCCTTAGTAGTTGGCCTTTAATTTTACATCTCTTGTGAATTTTTTATATTCTCATTTAGTAAATATAATTGACTTTAAGGAAAAAAACATTGCTGGACCAGTGTTTTAATGTACTTGGATTAAGTTTACTTTTACTTCCCTAAATATCTATCTTGGGGAATTTAAACTCCTTTGCATTACCTCACCAATAATCAGTCTGTCTCCTAAAGTAGTTTTAATGAGGGATTTACTATTTTGGTGTTTGGCAACTAGTTATGTATTCAGATTAAGATATTATTGGTGAGAATACTTCTTCGGTGGTCCTGTGTACCTGTGTTGCATTGCATCAGAAGGCACGTGGTGTCAGACTGTCCCACTGTGAGAGGCAGTAAAGTGGTCACTTGGTTGATTGAGGTGATGTTTCCATTGTGAGGAGACTGTTTCCCCTTTTCAATTAGCAGGTGATCTGAGGGGTGACACTTAGGTCCCAAATGAATACCATCTTCCAGGAACAACTGTATCTGATGGTTGTAGCATCCACTGGTGATCATTGCTTGAATCGGTTATCTTCTTCCTGGTTGCAGATCAGTGATACTCTGTCATGCACTCAGCATTTAGTAGCTGACATTCTTCTGTTAAAAAAACGTTCCCTTAGAGACTAGGTTGCTGATAGGTAGTAGAGGAGTAACTTGGAATAAAGTATTGTGAGAGTTCTGCCTACTCTTTATTTCTGGTAATTGTTAATTACCACTTCAATTATGGTTGTCTGATTTTTCAAGTATGTATGTATTGGAATGTTTTATTCTAGTTTGGAGTTTCTTAAAGTTTGTCAACCTATTCTGAAGGTTAAATGACCTCTTTGTCATTTTCCTTTTCTATTTACACAGCAGTAATTAAGTGAATCATCTAGATTTGGGATTTCCTTCCTTGCCCCACATGTTCCTCCACCCCTTCCCCAGTCTTTCCAGTCATGAGCTGAGTAATAAGAGAATGGTGCTGAAAAAAAGTGGAAAGAGGTCCATGTACCCCGACACCGATAATTTATTGAAAAATAGCAAGAAAAAGTCATAAAATAAAACTAACAAGTTTTCCTGTTTTTAAGGGTTGCAGAGTGGATTTGATATCAGTAAATGATACTTAGACCCCTTACTTGCATTGTCTCCTAATGCTCTTTGGGTTCTTGTGGCAGAAGACTCATTGTGTTTCCAAACCCATGGTAATACATTGCAACATCTGTGACAGCTAGGTGATGGTCCTAGCTTAATCATATAGGTGCTTGAGGCATTATTTTATACTTGTTTCTGGGATATGATTAAGTAGTCATTGCACAAATGGTGTAATGCAGTTTACATGATTTTTTTTTTTTTTTTGCCTCTCACCGCGTTTCCTAAACTTTAATGTTGAGATGAGGCTCTTAAAGTGCTCTTTATACTAATTGTTAGTAGGACAGTCCTAATGACTGTAGTCTACTTAAACTCTACATGAATTGGATATTCCAATTAATTAAACTTCCTTTCATGAAAATTCAGAGATTAGGAATTTTTTCTCTAGGTGTTCCTATCCAAATAATTTTGAAAAATATTTCTGAATATCAGTTTTTAAAAAAATAAGTCGAGGCATAATGCAAGTTAGAATAGGCATCTCTGTGGTCATAGTAAGCTGGAGAATTGACTTATATCCCTTAAAGTCTTTAATTACATAATGAATGAAATATATATTATTAAATAATAAAAAAAGAAGCACACAATCTTGATCAGAGTTACTAATTACCACTAACAGGGAGAATGCAGCGTCTGGGGTAAGTTCATGTAACATACAGCTTCCTTGAGTTAAAATATAGAGCCCTAAAACCACATCTCATGCTGATATAGTTTATAATTCATTAACACTCAAATAATGCAGGATGTGTGTGTGTGCTTGTGTAAGAGAGAGAAAGAGAAATACAGTCACTAAACCACAACTTTATTCTTTAGGAAGCAGTTCTTTGACTTGCATTAACTGTTTTTACATGTTGCAAGTGCGTAACTATTTGACACACTGTTAACAAGCTCTTCAGTGTGCTGCCCCCTGGGATGGGTAGAACTGTAGTTGGCCTAAGGCTGATGTATCTTTCTAGCTCTCAGGGTAGTGTAGGGTCCAGAACATTGTTATTGCATCAACTATTTCAACAAAATAATGCATCTGCCTGTTTGTCTCTCTTCCCATTTGTGCTTATTCCTAGAAAATTACTGGGGAGAAAAACATTATTTATGAAACAAAATAGCATTGTTATATTTTGGCAGAAATTATGGTTTAGACACTTTAGTACAGGTGTCCTCCTGTATACTTGAACCTTCCCTGGGGTAGATGAGATACACACATAGGAGGCAGTTGCTGGTAGCAAGCTATCATGCTCTCCCTTTGTCTGTCTGTTTCTCCTCCTACCTCCACCTCCTCTTACTTTTCTTCTGCCCAAGTCTTAGCCTTCCTATTACTATTTAAAGACATTGTTTGAGCTTACTGGTAATGTTATGATAGCTTAACCATGATTTATACTACATACTCAAAACTAAGAGCCATCCCCCCCACCCCCTCAAACAGATGATTACATTGCTGGCAGGAATAGCTTTGCAACAATTTAACCAAGAGTTCTTGGTTCACACTTTCAGGAGAAAATATCTGAAATAAACAGTTGTTACTGAGGTAATTTTGGAATGCTTCTTTGAATGATGAGTTTGTTGTCACAATTTTGTTTTAATTGTAGGTGAAGTTAAAATGAACTATTTGGGCAAACCATACGTAGCTATGGTCACAACATACCAAATGGCGGTTCTTCTTGCCTTTAACAACAGTGAAACTGTCAGCTATAAAGAACTTCAAGACAGCACTCAGATGAATGAAAAGGAACTGACAAAAACAATCAAATCATTACTCGATGTGAAAATGATTAACCATGATTCAGAAAAGGTATGGGGTAATAGTTCAAGGAATTTAAGCATTATAAGTATTAAAGCTTTTTCATGGGATGTTTGCAGTTTTAAAAGTAAGGTTATAATTGTTAATGCCCTTTGTTCTTTGAGAAGCACTCGAATCAGCTACATTACTTCAGGCTCCTTATGGCCAAGAACTTGAGGCGTCACAGAGAAGGCTGTCTAAGTTGGTACTCGTGTGCCCTTTATAGATTGATTTTATTTGTCCTATACTGTGGCAGTTTACTGAAAAATTATTAAAGAGTTGACAGCAGAAGGATTCTGGTTAATTGAGGTTTTAAAACTGTAGTCTGTCCTAAATCTTGCTGGGTTTTTTTCCCCCATATGTTTAGTTAATATTTAATTACATGGTTCTGTGATAGGAAATGACAGCCTGTTGATGTCTATTTATACACACATTAATATGTGTAACTCCATCTCAGGTGCTGTCATTCTCATGTCCCTGAATTTCAGGACTCAACTAACCCCCATATATATATATATTTTTTTTTTTTTAATTAATTTGTTTATTTTTGGCTGCATTGGGTCTTCGTTGCTGCGTGTGGGCTTTCTCTAGTTGTGGTGAGCAGGGGCTACTCTTCATTGAGGTGCGGGGGCTTCTCATTGCGGTGGCTTCTCTTGTTGCGGAGCACGGGCTCTAGGTGTGCGGGCTTCAATAGTTGTGGCACACGGGCTCAGTAGTTGTGGCTCATGGGCTCTAGGGCACAGGCTCAGTAGTTGTGGCGCATGGGCTTAGTTGCTTCGTGGCATGTGGGATCTTCCCGGACCAGGGCTCGAACCCGTGTCGCCTGCATTGGCAGGTGGATTCTTAACCACTGTGCCACCAGGGAAGTCCAACCCCCATATGTTTTTAATATCTGTCCTGAGAATTAGCAAGCTGATAGTATATTCCTTTTTTTCTTTATAACTTTTTTTTTCTGGTAACATGTTTTTGTTTTTAAAGTATGTCTTGGATATTTAAATGGTTAAAAAAGCAACAGATATGGGTTAAATCTCATGCTGCAGATTATTGTGCCCATAAGAAAAAAGTCTTGCTTCGTTTTAATTTTGGTTCATGGTCTACGACTTATTTCTCTCATGAGTTCATTTTGCTAATGATGACTTTTGTAGCCTATAATTGAACAGCTCTAAATGGCACGTATGCTGAAATTCAAATCAAGCTTTTCTTAATTTTGAGAAACGATTAATTTTTCTGACTTCAGAAACTTAACAAAACATTAAGTTCTTAATATTAAGGTTTTAATTAAGTCAATTAATTATAAGTAAAAGTTTTTAAGTTTAAAATTTTAAGTTTAAATTTTTAAGCTTAAGTGCCTAAAAAGTTAAGTATTTTTCTAAAGCATGTTATTTTTACTGCCCAGAAATGTACAAAATAAATATTGATAGGTTGTTTGCACATTAAATTTTAATTATGAATCTGGCATTCTTTAATAGAGTTTCTTTGGTTATTATTGAGAAAGTGCCATCTGCCAAGTGCTTCGTGGTCCTGCTGGCAGACAGATTCCACCGTATGACATGCGTGGCTTTCTTAAGCCCAATAGAGCTTAAGAGCTAAAAATTGGCTTAACAACTTCCGCTTGAGAAAAGTCCACTCGCTTCTGGCAGAGTGAATAAAACGGGCGTTGAGGGGTGATGTCAGAATCACACTGGGGTGGTGAGGAAGTGATGCTTGTGTGCCATTGGAACCAGCTGGCTTCTCTAGTCAGGTTATTTTAATTGGTATTTTGTTACTGCAGCATTCAAAAAAATTTTTTTTGGTTTGGTTTTACAAAATGTGATGGAAAAATTATGAGCCTCACTATTTCATAAAAATTAAAATGTTAAAATTCTGTTTAAGCCAATGAGCTTGACTCTCGTCAGATTTATCTGGTGGTAATGTATTAAACAGTTGGGCCAGAAAATAGCTTTATTCTAAATCTAAGCTGATTAAAATTCTATCAAGCATAAAATTAGGAAAGAATTATTTTTTCCTTCATTGTTTGACAGAAGACAATTATTTTTCTCTTAAATAATATTTATAATGTAAAAGATTACGAGAGTTGAGACTCTTTTCCTTGGTCATTATTTAATTTCATGGCATATTATTTGCAGCAATTGTTATTTAGTGATTTTATTTTTATAAATGTAAGTGAATTATTTTTAATTGTAGGAAGACATTGATGCAGAATCTTCATTTTCATTAAATATGAACTTTAGCAGTAAAAGAACAAAATTTAAAATTACTACATCAATGCAGAAAGACACACCACAGGTAAGTACTTTCTAATGTCATTTCTTTTGGAAATATTTAAGCATTGGACTTTACAAGTGGTAATATTGAGACCAATGCAAAACTTTTCATATCAAAATTATGATACAACTTATCTGGTTTATTTTTTGCATTAACTAACCTTATAAACAGTATTTTAGATTTTAAAAACAGTAGTATAATGAGTATCTTAGGAAAAAGCTGTCGTAGTTTAGTCATATTTGCTCTTTTGTTTTTTTCTCCCAGTTTTAATAGTTGTCACACAGCACAGTATAAGTTTAAGCAGTACAGCATAATGATTTGACTTACCTATATCATGAAATGATGATCACAGTAAGTTTAGTGAGCATCCATCATCTCATATAGATACAAAATTAAATAAATAGGAAAAAAACTTTTCCTTGTGATGAGAACTTGTAGGATTTCCTCTCAACAGCCTTCATAGATAAATAATTGTATTTATCATGTTTACATTCCATCTCTAATCATCATTTATCTTATAATTGGGAGTTTGTACCTTCTGACCCCCTTCATCCAATTTCCCCTCTCCCCACTCCCACCCCCTGCCTCTGGTAACCACAAATCTGATCTCTTTTTCTGTGAGTTTGTTTGTTTTTGAAGTATAATTGACACTGTGTTAGTTCCTGTTACACAACATAGCGATTCAATATTTCTGTACATTTCAAAATGATCCCCATGACCGGTCTAGTTACAATGTGTCACCATACAAAGATATTACATAAATTACCCCACACTGTACATTCCATACCCATGACTCATTTATTTTGCCACTGGAAGTTTATACCTCTTAATCTCCCTCACCTATTTTTCTCTTCCCCTCATCTCCCTTCCTTCTGGCAACCACCTGTTTATTCTCTGTTATCTGTAATTCTGTTTGTGTTTTGCTGTGTTCGTTCATTTGTTTTGTTTTTTAGATTTCACATATATGTGAAATCATACAGTATATTTCTTTGTGTGACTTATTTCACTTAGCATAATACCCTCTAGGCCCATCTGTGTTGTCGCAAATGGCAAGATTTCATTCTTTTTTTATGGCTGAGTAATATACCATTGTGTATATATATCATGTCTTCTTTATCCATTCATCTATTGATGGGCCTTAGGTTGCTTCCATATCTTTGCTATTGTAAATAATGCCACAGTGAACAGTCATATTTGCTCTTAAACTGTATTAAAATATATGGATTTGTTTTGTATTCTTTCCAAAAATTTCTACTTTGAATAGTAATATAATCTCATATTTTTCATTTGTAAAATAATGGAAGGTTTTACAACACATTTTTCAAAGAAAAGTTGTAGAAAATGCTTCTCAAACTTTCCTGTGCAAATGAACCATGGGGGATGGTGTTAAAATTCAAATTGTGAGCTTGTTGGTCTGGAGTGGGGTCCGACCCCGGGTGAGCCAGTTTGCACGGTGAACATCTGCTGTTGCTTGTTTCACCTCAGCAGCAGTTGTTCTGGGGCAGCCTATTCATATCACTGAAGTTTCCTGCTTGCCTCCTATGTGCCATCCTGACCTTGGGCTCGGGGCAAGATGTGAAGGTATCAGAGATGCCAGGCCACTCGAGGGACTTACTCCCCCATGGGAGACAAATGTTAATCAATTGCTGTTGAATTTGAACCCTGAAATGTTCACCATCTCATTTTCCTGTAGGCTAATGGCAATAATTTGTAATATGGATTGTATTTTCTCTTTTAAAAGCTGTTATGAGATTCCCTACTGATGTGGCATTGCCGCTTGTGCCTCTCCTCCACTGTCTTTCCTTGAGCTCCATGCACAGAGGCCCTTCCGGCCCATCCTTGCTGGCTTCTCTGCTGGAGTCAAATGGAGCCCTTCACAGCTCTTGCCCTTGAAGCCTGCTCCAGTGTGCACTTGGAGCCAGTTACCAAAGCCTGCAAGCTTTGTGGTATAAGTTTTTACTCATTGATAGGACAGCGGTCTTGAAAACTATTACTCTGTGTCACTTAAGTTCTCCTTTATTGACTACTTACACCGAGTACAGTTTACAGTAGTGTTCATTTCTTAAAAAAATAACCTTCCAACTTTAAGTTAAGAAATTATGCATAACTCACTGTAAATATTCTTTTGGTAATGGTTATGTTATATTGGGCACATAATCGTATAATTTGATTCTCAGTATTGATTGGAGATTTATTTAAACTCACAAATAAAATGAGTGAAAAACAAGTGCAGTGACTTAATGTGTCATTGGCTTTTTTTGTCCTTGTAAAACAGGAAATGGAGCAGACGAGAAGCGCTGTAGATGAAGATCGGAAAATGTACCTCCAAGCTGCTATAGTTCGTATCATGAAAGCACGAAAAGTACTTCGGCATAATGCCCTTATTCAGGAGGTAAAAGGGGGAAAAGTCCTCAAGACCTCTTGGGGCAGAGGGTATTAGGATTAGGAATGTTTCTCTGTGAACATGTTACAGAAATAATACGACTCCCAAAAAACATAAAGAAATGCTTCATTACTTAATGAGAACAGTACTCACTTAAAATTTCAGTATTAAATTCATGTTTGAATTTAGAGGTCTAAGCCTCATCGATTCAGTCTTGTGTCCAGTTACTGAAGGACGTGGACCACATCACACACTCACTCGTTCCATGAATACACGAACATCTACCATGTGTGGAGCACCGTGCTGGTCACCGTGGGGTGCACAGCAGCTCAGGATGTGGCTCCGGCTGTTTTGGAGTTCAGTCTAGTAGGGAAGAAACGCGTTATTGAAATAATATGGGAGTAAATATAAAATTACACTCACATGCAACAAAGAAAAGATATACAGTAGCATGAGAATGTGTATAAAGGTCTTGACTTGGGGGTGTGGTGGAAGGCTTTCCTGAGCAGGTGTTACTTCAGCTAAGAGCTGAAAGTTGAGTAGGGGTTAAGTGGAAGCTTGAGGGGTGTATATGAGTAGTTAGATAGATGAATTAGTTTATGGTTTAGTTTAGTTATATATGACTATTATTAGATTTTGCTGTATCCATGTTCTTCACAGTTTTTATCCCTTCACAACATAAAGGTCGGGCTTTTTCCTTAGTTTGCATAAAAAGTTATTTGCTCCAGTGCCCTCCTGGTGAGAAGAGCACTTAAACATCCATGTCTCTCCCACAGGTGATTAGCCAGTCAAGAGCTCGGTTTAACCCTAGTATCAGCATGATTAAGAAGTGTATTGAAGTTCTGATAGACAAACAGTACATCGAACGCAGCCAGGCGTCAGCAGATGAGTACAGCTACGTAGCGTGACGCGCGCTCCCCCAGTGTGGATGTGAGAAGGTCATTGCCATCGCCATCCGGTGTGTCCTGTGGGAGAAAGCAGGCCTGTGCCTCCATAATTTGGCCATTTGGCAGCCCCTGTTTCTCTGCTGTTTACAACATCACCAGTGCCACGTCATGAGCGTCAGAGAAAATGCCTAGAGATATTTCAAGCTCATGTCATTATGACATTTCTTAAAACTTTATTAAAAAAGAATGAGTGAAGTATTGCTGAAATGTGGAAATTTGGCTGGGTACCATGCTTTTTCTCCTTCACGTTTTTGTGTTTTTTTTTTTTTTTTTTTTTAATGTATCTTAAAGGACATAAGATAAAAAACTTAAATATTGTAATATGACAGATAACCTAATAATTGTATCTACATTAAAATGACAAACATGATATTGCTGCTTGTCAAATAAAAAAATAAAGAAATAGAATGCCTTTTTTATGTGGATGGAATATCACAAAATAATACATATAAATGTCCGTTGAGTTTTCAAAGCAGCTCATGCAACTTTAGTTGCATTTGTATCTGAACAGTGTAATTCACTTATACTCCTATTTAAATCCTACATGAAAAACATCTAGACTGTTGTTTTTGAATGCATAAAGATGCATTCAGCATAAAGAATGTTTTATTTTTATGGATTAGAACTACATTGGATTTGAGCGTTTTGAATAGTGAGGATTTAATTCCATCAAGAGTTTCTGGTGGTGTCCTGCTGCAGCTCAGAACCAAAAGTGAGGGGAATGTGTGTGACCTCACATCTGGCTCAGAAAGAGCTGTCATTCAAAGGTTGTCTTACTTTTGTTTCCACAGTATGTCAGTTCTAATGTAGACTAATGCCCCGCCTCTGCTGCTTTCCCTTCTCCCTTCCTCTGGGTTGTAGGTGATCTTGTGTTCCTGGTGTATTCCTCCCATACTCCTGCCTGCCTGTTACCCTTCCACCCCCTACCACGTTCACACTAGAGTCACTCTCCGACGTCACAGGTGTTCTTAGCAGTGCATAACCTAAATACCTTTCTTTTTTTTTGTTTTTTAATCTGTGTGATGCGTTACACCAGCTGCCACTTGCATAGACATGAAAGTCCATTATTTTGTTTATTATATATATCAACAGCACCATTAGAATGCTCTGGTCTATTTTCATATCTATTATCTATCTACCCTTCCACCACCACAACACACACATACAATTTTTTTTAAGCCGAGATATTTTAAAGCATATCCTACGTGAATCATTTCACTTAACAATACTTCAGTTTATATCTCTAACAGAAAAGGCCTTTAAAAAAAAAACCACAACCACAGTTACTTTATTACACTTAACAAATAAACAATAACTTCATATCATTTAATATAGGGTCCATATTCAGATTTCTCTTATTGTTGCAAAAATGGCTTTTTCAGTTCGTTTGTTTGATTGCACTTTTTCTAACTCATGTCTCTTAAGTGCTTAAAAAATCTACTGAGCTTTTAATGACTTCTATACTGTATTTCTCATTTTCCCTTTTTTCCCCCAGAGAGAAAATAACGGCAAACCATATAATACTGTACGTCCACTGTCAAAAAACAAACCTTTGTTTTTATAACTTGATAAAGTTTTCCAAATTGATTCCTTTTTCTCTTAAATATTTATAAATGTTAAATTAAGTCTTATCCTGCTGTCTAATTGTCAAGAAAATATATTGAAAAAGGGACAAAATACTTGTGCTGAGGTCGACGGAAATGGCTGACAGGAGTTGTTGTCCCACCCTTTTCCCCATTGCACCTGAAAGGAGACATATTGGAGACACGCTTGTCATGCCCTTCACCGAGCCCCCTCCCGAGAGGGCGGTGAGTAGGATGGGTCTAGCGCACTTTCTGCGGGGGAGCAGGAGCTTGGGAAGAGCCGAGGCTGTCGGGTGGGGTCAGGCAGTGGACGTTACGGTGCCAAACCTTGGCACACAGCTCTGTGCGTGGTGCCCAGTGCCGGGGGCAGGAGGGGTCGGAGCGGCAGAAGGGCAAGACGAGGGAGGGGAGGAACGGCTCTCCCGTTTCTAAGCTGCAGGGACGCTGCAGCTTAGAAAACGAAAGGAATGCGACCAAAACCGTCAGAAGCTAAAAAAGAAATCCTGAAGACTGAGGTGGTTAACACGTGACCCAGGGATGTATTTTACAACCAGACAGTGTGCAGCTCTTGTCAACACTTTGCTCTTTCCCTTCGAAACCAGATATTTTCATTGCTGCTGGAGGTGCAGGTTTATTCTAGGGTTTGCTCCAATACTTTACGACAATTGCCTTAATATAAACAAAAGGATAGACACTCTGGGGTTTGTGCTTTACTTTATAACTTAACGATCTTGATAGGATTTTATAACTTGTGTATGCTGTAATGCTATAACATTCCTGTTAACTGTTTTTAAACCCTTATTGAAGGCAGACTGTGGCTGCTGCTTCCACATCTTATTTGTTTGATCTTCAGACAATCCTGTTAAATAGGCAGCGTTCCTCTCTTTTCACAGGTGAGGAAACTTAAGTGTAGAGTGTTTTCCAGGAGTCATTGCCAGAAACTGCAGAACCTGAATTTAAACCCAGGTAGGGGCTTCCCTGGTGGCGCAGTGTTTGGGGGTCCGCCTGCCGTTGCAGGGGACACGGGTTCGTGCCCTGGTCCGGGAAGATCCCACATGCTGCGGAGAGGCTGGGTCCGTGAGCCATGGCCGCTGAGCCTGCGCGTCCGGAGCCTGTGCTCCGCAACGGGAGAGGTCTCAGCAGTGAGAGGCCCGCGTACGGCACAAAAAAAAACAAAACAAAAGAAAAACCAGGCAGGACTGTGGACCTAATAAATGCAGTCTATTTATATAGAGTAGCCTGTGAATTAGATAGAAATAACTTCATGTTATACATGAAGAATAGTTTTTCCTGACTTTTCAGAATAAAAGTTTGTGTCTAGTTAATTTGTGATATAATAAACACTTTCTATTTTAGTTTCTTAAGGTACTTATTTAAGCTGTAAATATACATGGTTAAGTGACTTGGCTCAAAACTGATTCATGGCAGAGAGTACTTGTGAATTTAATATTTTACATTCACATGCACAAGTATAGAACATTTATTTCAAGTGCATATATTAAATGCAAGCCTGTTTTCAATTAGAAGTTTTTGAGCTCTATGGTAGCAATGGGTAACTTATTGAGCTCTTAATTTTGGGGCCCTAGGACAGATTCTTGGTTGAGCGAGGTCAGAGTAAAGATGTGAGCTTTTAAAATACTACTCCTAAGGGCAGTTGTAAATGCGCCGTAGCTAAATGAGTGGAAATTGATACAGAAAAGCTCACTGGTTGAGGATTGGTATGTTCATGGAGCATACCTTAGCTGAAGCAATTAAATCAGGCAATCCTAGGTGAGACATAAGCCCCATTGGTTGGAGTTCGTGAAAGGTGGGCTTCACTGATGGGCAGGAATGATTTTGACCTGCTGTGACTGTGCCCCCTGGGAAATAAAAGGTTTTCCTCCCCAGCCTTCATCCAGTGTTCAGGCAGTCCCCCTTCCTTTGTCACCTAACAGCCATGCCCTGGGGCCAGCTCTTGTGTGGGTACCATTGCTGCAACCAGCAGCAGCCAACATACGGTCTGTGCCCACGTGGAGCGTTTAGACTTGTGACAGTTGGACGTGAACATGCCATTCCAAGCGTAAGTGCTCGCAAAGGGAACTCCTGGCTCTCGGAGGAGGTCTTGTAAGAGAAGTTGAAAGGCAGAAAAAGGCAGGAGAGTGCAGGGGCAACAGCATGGATCCCGAGCGGATCCAGAATACCTGTGTGCCTGAGCGGCTGGTGTTTACATGGGTGAACCCCATTTGCGTGAAAAGAAAAAAGATGATGGTCATGTTTTCTTAGGTGGTGGGTGCATGAATATTCCTTTAATTATGGTGTGTAGTGTATATATTTCTATTTTTGGTGTTCGTGAACTGTTTCAGAGTATTTGCAAAGTTCAGTGGGAAATGGCTACGCTGCTTTCGTGTGCAGAATGGACTCTGGAGGGAGGGCAGAAGTCAAGTCGTGTGAACGCAGGAGGCCTGAGCAGAAGCGGCAGTTAGGAGAGGAGCAGTGGCGCCCTCTAGAGGGGGCAGTGGATAGAGCTGACACCACTTCCCAGTGAGTTGGGTGAGCGAGGAGAGGGGTGAGTGAGATGACCCCAGACTCTTTCTTGGCTGTCACAGTGATGCCATCCAGTGAGATGGGGGACCTGGACAGGGCCAGGGTGGAGAAGGAGCGGATGAGCTCGGTTCCAGGCACCTCGCACGCGACGTGCCTGTCGTGCCTGTGAGATAACCCAGTGGAGCTGGCAGTTGTTCGTATGGGCCTGGTGCTCCGCCTTGTAGATGCTCTGAACCTGGACTTCAGAATCCAATCCTGGAGGCTGCTTAATCCATTCTCACTCCTCTGACTCTTTAGCCCTTGAATTAATGTCCAGGATAAATGCAACTAGAGAGTAACAGACATTTACTACCACACGAATACAGTACATACGTCTTAAGTCATGAAAACAAGAATGAACAGGGATGAGAATATCTAGTTGTTTATGCACGTTCTAGGGTTTGTCTTCCTGGAACTTCAGACGGTGGTCTTTGTCACCCTACTTGGAGGCGAGGACCCGTTTGTAGTAGCAACATTGAGCCATAAGTCAAAGTGCCATATGATTATTTCTTATGTTCACAATCTTTGTTAGTGTTAGGCACTTACCCAGAGGGAGGAATATACCCGTGTTTTGCATTCTCCCGGCAACTTAACGTACTGTTTTTCAGCAAAAGGAAGAAACCTTTGAGAACCAACTTGTGGAAAAGAACTTGAATAAGAAAGGCAGGGTTCTTTCAGTTTTCGTTTATTGTTTTCTTTTTCTCCATTGTTGACTATTTATAGTTACACTAATTGAAGAATTGCAGCCTGTGTTGAGGTTCACAGCCCTGGGGAGAGGGGTAAAGTGAGTGGGCTGCTAATTTTATCCTCTGTGGCCAGATCAGTATTTTCCTTGGAAGAACTTTGGTGTTGCAGGAAAACGATGGAAATGTTCTGTGACTTTTATAACCGCCCAGTTTAGGTATCATTACAGGGTGGTACTGCCCCAGCACAGCACTTTGTCCTGTGCTGAGAGCCTGACCTTCTCAGAGTGGGTGGGTTTCATTAGTTTGTCTTCTGGGGAAGAAAGGATAGACACAGAGAAGCAAAGATGTACTTTTAGCAGAAATAAGCTGGTTTAACATAAACTGTACATAACATGTGGCTCAAGGAGGTCACTGATACAACGGAAGTACTCTGACAAAGGAAAAGCTGAATGCTGAATAGAAAAAAAAAAAAGCTGTTTTAGTCATACACCGCTGAGGTGACTAAATTCAAATCAATGCCGTGCATGGAGGAAATTTCTGAGACGCCTTGTTTAGACAGTACGTTTAAAAATAACCATCTCTCGATGGTGGCAGCCAAGGAAGATGTGGTTCTCCAGCCACCTGGAGAAACGGTAAACTGGAAATGCGTGGTGTAGGAAGGGACGGGGAAGGGGGGCGGGAAAGGAGGGGGGATGCCGTCGCTGCTTGTACACCACCTGCTCTACCTGGGTTGGGGCCACCCCGGGCACTGCTCCACTCAGGCTGAGGAAGAGGTGTCCACAGCCTGACCCCGCCGCCTCTGCCCTTTTCCACGCTGGCATCGGCCCGTGGCCAAACAGAGAGAGCCGGTGTGCATTCCTTCACGAGGCCAGCCTTGATCTGGAAAAGTCAGGCTCACTGCTGACCCAGTCATTTATTTATTTATTTATTTATTTATATTTATTTTAAACATTGAAGGTTTTGCTTTTGTTTTATTTTTGGCTGTGTTGGGTCTTCGTTTCTGCGCGAGGGCTTCCTCCAGTTGCGGCGAGCAGGGGCCACTCTTCATCGTGGTGCGCGGGCCTCTCACTATTGCGGCCTCTCTTGTTGCGGAGCACAGGCTCCAGACGCGCAGGCCCAGTAGTTGTGGCTCACTGGGCCTAGTTGCTCCACGGCATGTGGAATCTTCCCAGGCCAGGGCTCGAACACGTGTCCCCTGCATTGGCAGGCAGATTCTCAAGCACCGCACCACCAGGGAAGCCCCTGACCCAGTCATTTAAATCCCAGCTGACTCGATCCAAAAGCTCTGGCACCAGTTGGAGTTCCCAAAAGTGACCAATCTGGGATTCTCCGGGAAGCAGAGCTAAAGGACCAGGCAGCTAGCTAATGCATCTTTGCCCCTGCCAGACCATCAGTCCCCCCAGGGGTGACTCATAAAGGGGCAAGGATGGGGCCAACTCAGGGAGCTCAGGGGGCTCAGTGGAGCACTGTGCTGTGGTTTCTGAAAAAACACTTGAGAGATGCGAGGTGTGATGTGAACTCACAGGATTAGGGTCAGTCCTCTTCTGCCTGAAGGGCTTACTTCGTTAACTGTTTTGCCGTGGGTGTGTATGTTCATTTTAATGAGACTCCTCTAATACCCTGTATTTTGTTACATATTGATTGTCATTTGCTCTCAATTACTGCCCCAGGTTGGATACTGTTCCCTCGAAACTGCATGTCCACTCAGAACCTGTGAATGTGACCTTATTTGGAAATAGGGTCTTTGCATTTGTAATCAAGTTAAGGTGAGGTCACACTGGGTTAGTGTGGGCCCTGATACAATGATGGGGTCCTTATAAGAAAAGGGAGATTTGGACACAGACACACAGGAGAGACAGCCACATGAAGACAGAGGCAGAGATTGGAGTGATGTAGCCACAAGCATCAGAAATAACCAGTAGAGACCAGGAAGAGGCAAGAAAGGGTCCTCTGGAGCCTTCAGAGAGAGGCCAACTCTGCCGACACCTTGGTTTTGGGCTATTAGCCTCCAGAACTGTGAGAGAATAAATTGTGCTATTTTAAGCCACCAGGTTTATGGTACTTTGTTATGGCAGTCCTAGAAAACGTATACAGTTCCCTTTATACGTTTTTTAAATGGGTGTGCTTAAAGTTTTGTGGGTTTTTATATTTTAAGTATTTTATACTTTAATTAGGAGATTACACTTTGGTATAAAAATCAACTAAATACGAATTTTTCTGATTTTTCCTTAAAAAGACATTGAGAAATAACTCCCAAAGAATCACCGTTTACCAGATGAAGAATAAATACACGAACAAAAAAGTCAAATGCCCACCTTGCATGTATGATTGGTTAGCGTACTTGGAGAGAGAAGATTGTTCTTAAATCTTATTCAGTCCACCAGAAACTGCTCTGCTCCCTGGACAGAGCTTTTGCTTCTATTTCTGCTGTATCTTCCTGCAAGTACTCACCACCAATCCCACACGTACCAGGAGAACATGGGGAAGGCTCGAAGCAACCCAAGTCTGTGGCCAGAACTATTCAAGAAGACCTGTGCTAATGGTGAGTATGTAGCATCTTGTCTGCATGTAAAGTACGAAATGCATGATAAGGAAACTCACAAAGAAGAAAAGCTCTGGTCAGATCCCAGCATCTGGATCAGCAGATTACTAGTTACCTGCTGAAAAAAGCAAGCAGTTGTCCAGTAAGCAGTCTTCTTGCCGGTTCTTCCTCTTTCTCCCCAGTCTCTTAATGTACAAGTGTCTCAGACTTTCTTTCCTCTGTCAACTCTGGTGATCTCACCCAGTGCAATGGCTTAAATGCCAACAGCGTCCAAAATCATAACATCGAGTCCAGGCCTCTCTCCCACACTCCAATGGCCAACTCAGTCTCCATACCTGGATGGCCAGTGGGCGTCTCTGACTGAGCACATCCACAGCTGAATTCCCAGGCCTCCTCCAGCTGACCCGCACGTGTGCTACTTACAACCTTGCCTGGCTTAGTTGATGGCGACTCCTTCCTTCCAGTTTCTCAGGCCAAAACCTTGGAGGTTTCTTTACTCACCTCTTCTTTCACAGCCCACATGTTGGCTCTGCTTTTAGAACCTATTCAGAGTCTGGCAGGCGGGTTGCCTGAGACAAGGACGGGATGCAGCAGAGATGCAGCAGGCAGTAGCTGCAGTCAGCACCCCGAGATGGCTGCAGGCTGAGGATGAGCGAACGCTGCCATCAGGAAAGGAGTCGGCGGACATCAGGGCCCGGCCACCGAGCCTGGACCGTGCAAGCCGAGGACAGGGTTTCCACAACAGGGATCTGAGCACGGGGCAGGCGGAGAACCCATGTCACCCCCTGCCGAGAGGTAATTCTTTACAACTTCCTTCCTTAACCCAAGAGGAGCCTGAGAATCTCAGAAACAGGAGGACGTTCAAGCAGCAGACGTGGACACCAGACAGGCCCGAGCCAGCAGTGTGGACCAGATCCCTCTTCTGCTACCGCAGGGGCTGCTCTGGAGGCTGGAACGAGGCTGCGCCTGCAAAGGAGGTCAAGAGGCCCCGGTTTGGAGAGACTTTGAGAGCGGGTGGAGGAAGAGGTTGCCATGGGGGCCCGTTTCTGAAACATTCGATTCCAGCAAGGAGGCCAGTGTGCATGGTGAGGGCCAGGGACAGCAGCTTCCAGGCCTTGTGTCTCAGGGACCCTCAGTAGGATCCATGGTTGGAGCTGGATTAGGCCCTGAGAGTCAAGTGGGTAAACTTCTCACCCTGTAAGCGTGAAGGGCATCACCATGTCCTCAGGTGGCCTCTCCCATCAGCCCCTACTTTCCTGTCTCCCCGGCTTCCCAAGTCTCCCCAACTGCACACACTGCACTCCATCCCCAGGCTGCACACGCTCTGCCAGACGCTCCCGGGGCCAGCTGGCCATGGGCCCCGCGAAGCAGCCTCAGGCCACGGCTCCTTTTGCTTCTTTCTACCCTCGCATCTCATTCCACTGTCCAAGGCCTTCGGGCTGGGCTTTAACCAAGGGTGGGTCTGCTCCCCTCCCCTCCCCCGAGCTGCTCCTGAGACTGGGCCTTGTCCAGAACCCGGGTGCTGATGCGGCCCTGCTGCCCCCCACCCCCACCCCAAGAGCTGTTACAGTCCTTGGAGGAAGGACCTTCCAGATGCTATCTCGCACCCCTGGCTGTGGGGCCTCTCCCACCCAGGAACGCCTGGTCCTGGGACTGCCCAGAGGATGCTGAGTCCCCTGCGTTCTCTCACCCTGGGCTTGGGGTGCCTGGAAGCCGTTGCCGTGTCGGTTTTCCGTTCCCTGGTGCACCACTCTCCACAGGCTTCTCCCCTATCTAGCTTGCTTCTTTGTGCCCCATGCCCAAACCCCCCTCTTGGTTCCAGCTTGGTTCTCTGGAGCAGCAGAGGACACAAGTAATCCCCTGCTGCGAGGGAACTCTTCGCAACTTCCCTGCTGCAAGCTAAGCACCCTCACTTGTGCTGGTCTCCATACCGAGCTCCATGATGGCGTGCACTTTGCTGGGAGGCACCACCCGTGGGGACCAGACTAAGTGTTCAAGTGCTCAGAGCTGAGGAGGCTCTCGACCTGCCTCTGAGGATTTGGGGTGAAGGAGGAGTCTGTGAGAGACAAAGGTTTGCTTTTGAGTCCAGTCCCTAGTTACGTTTTTGGTGTAAATGCAATTCCTTCACGCTCAGCAGCAACACCCAGGGAGGCCCCTCGATTCTCAGCTCAAGTCCATGTTCTCGGTGCTCCCATGGACCAAGTGAGGGGATCCTCTAGGCTCTCTGGAGGGACAAGAAAGGCTACCTGCTCTTTTCCTGGAAGGAAGAGTACTGAGGGCATCTTCCCTGACCCTAGGCTGCAATTGCTGGGGCAACAAGAATGTGCTTTGCGGAGGCAAGCTGCCTACAGGCCACTGTGCTGCTGTGCGCTGAGGGGTCTGCGAACATCTCAGGCCAAACCTCCTTCCAAACATGACACTGACCTCAGTGGCTAAAGTTCCTCTCTTTGGGGCTCCTATGGGTTTGGTTGTGCAAACTGGTGTTCTGGGTGGGCTCACAGGTTTCGAACGCCTCTGCTTTTCCACCAGACAAACCAGCAAGAGGCCTTTCTCTCTGTGCAAAGCTCTGGTTGGAAGGAGACAGTCGGAAGGGCCCTGGAAGTGGGAGGATCAGCCCAGGAGACTGGGAAAGGCAGGGCCACGGGGAGGAAGTGGGATTTGGAAAACAAATGTTTCCCACTGTGCCCTCCTGGAGATCTCTCTCCCCCTCTGGTGGTTTGAGTTCTGGCAGATAGAGGGTTTCCTAGGAAGTAACATGGATGGCAGCACTTTGTCATGTTGTGACAACTGGTGTGTGTGTGCGTGCGTGTGCACATGTGTGTGCATGTGTATGTGTACGTGTGTATGAGTGCATACACGCATATAGACGTGTGCATGCCTGCAAGTGTACACACATGTGTTCCTGCATATGTACACATGTGTACATGTGTGTATGTGTATTGTGCGTGGGTGTTGTGCATGTGTATGTGTGCGCATGTGTGTGTGTGTGCATGCCTGCACGTGCACCGTAGGCTGCAGGAGCTAAAGCTCTGGGCCCTCACTTGTCAGGAGGCCTCTCTATCTCCAGCCCAAGCTGAACTGCAGACATCTTAAAAATAATTTTGCTAACTGGCTGAAATGACCCTGACCAGGTTACGTAGTATCTCTTGCTGAAAAATAACTGGAGCATTGTTGTGAGGATGAAATGAGACAGCTTCTCTGAGTGCCATTCACTGGGCCTGACATATTAATTTAAGTGTTTGATAAATACTATGTGCCTGCCACCAGCACCAATAAGAACCAGTACTCTAAATGTTTCTCTCTTCTCTCTGCAGCCAAAGAATAAGTCCTTTCATGGGCGTCGTCATGGCTGCTTTTGCCCCTGGATGACAACAGCAAGCTCATGGCAGGCTTTCTTTCCTAACCCCTTTCAGCCACCAACTCCCTTTAAGATGCAACAGAAGCTGAGGCCAGCAGGCCGGTGAATCTGGCAGGCCTCCTGCTTTGCTCCCAGCTTCCTTTCCTGGGCAGAAGGGGAGTGGGACCAGCAGGAGGGAGCCCTTGGCCACGACCAGAGCTCCGCATCTGGAGAGCGAGAGGAGTTGGGGAAGACCCGTGCGCTTAACCCGTCTCCCAGGCAGCGGTCCCCCAGCCCTGAGTCTGCAGAGGGTTCATTCTGCAGCGGGGGAGCCCAGACAGCAGGGCTGCCCTGTTCCCGGTCAGCCTGCGGCTGCCATAGCACCTGACACAGGGCAGCCAACAGTGGACCTTTCACTACTCTTGGGATTGCAAAAGTGTCCCCTGAGTGGGTCTGGACCCCAAGAGTATATAGAGCCATTAGTGAGCAAAGGAAAGGAACAGCCCGCCAGAAGGGATCTGGCCTGTGGAAAAGCAAGAATCAGCAGAGACATTCAACCACTTGAACCAAAAGTAATAAAAAGTAAAATTGAAGAGAATTACGGCATAAAAATATTTTGTGGAAACAAGAAACTCTTGCATTTAAAATTTCAATTGATGAATTAAAGTAGAGGATGATTGAGATCTGAATTAGTGGCCCAGAAGATTCGGTGAAAAGAAAAGTCTCAAAATGTACAACAGGGCTTCCCTGGTGGTGCAGTGGTTAAGAATCTACCTGCCAATGCAGGGAACACGGGTTTCGAGCCCTTGTCTGGGAAGATCCTACATGCCTCGGAGCAGCGAAGCTTGTGTGCCACAACTACTGAGCCTGTGCTCTAGAGCCCGGGAGCCAAAAGTACTGAAGCCCGCGCGCCTAGAGCCCGTGCTCCGCAACAAGAAAAACCACCGCAATGAGAAGCCCGTGCACCGCAACTAAGAGTAGCCCCCACTCGCCACAACTAGGGAAAGCCCACGCGCAGTAATGAAGACCCAACGCAGCCCAAAAATGTAGAACAAAATTACAAACAGATGGAAATATTAAAGGAACAGATAACATTCTTGAAAGTTAGATCCAAAAGACCTTACATGTGGATAGTAAAATTCCCAGAAAGGTAAAAGAACCAGGTAGAGGAGAGAAATAATTTAAAAAATAATAATAATAATAATAAATTCCTGTGTGCTAAAAAAAAGACGAGCGCTCAAAGTGAATAAATTTACCAGATCCCAGTCTGGATTAATAAAACAGCCACTTAAGGAATATCCTAGTAAAATTTCTGAATTCCGAGAGAAAAGAAAAAATCTTTCATACTCTGGACTAAAAGGAAAAGAATCAGCAAGGCGCTTGGATTTGTCTTCTAGAAACACTGAAAGCGAGAAATGGTGGAGTAACATTTAAAACTACTGAGAGCAAAGCAGCCAAGATTACTGTACAGCTATTAGGGTAAAAGACAAATACTCAACATTATGCAAAGATTCAGAGAATAAATCATAATCTACTTGCATTTGATGAAAATATTATACTTGAGGACTCTAATCAAACTACAAATAAAGCAGAAAAAAAGACCTGAAGATTGGAGTGATGGGCAATGAGCTTTGCAGTGTGTGTGTTGTGATATATGTAAAATGATAGCGTGGTCAGAAATGTGTAACATAAGTGCTAGATAAGGATCTTGGAATAGAAACGATTCCACAAGCAAAACTGTAAATAATAGCCGGGAACTAAAAGCACTAAACTACCTGATCGTGCAGTGGCCTGTGTGTTCCATCTGGGTCCAGGAACCTGCAGGGTGGTTGTAACGTTCTCAAGCTTCCTTCTTAATGAGGTAATGGAGTGCCATGGTGGAGAGACATCGTTTGCTCTGTGTTTTGTTTTTACGTACAGTGGTAGAGAAATATTTGTCCCTGTGTACCAGGTGTAGGATGGTATCCACTAGGAAAATGGAAAATTATGGTAGAACTTTGCATTTCTCAAGTCAGCTAAGGACTGACAAAAATCCACACCTGCCCCTTGCCTCATCCCCACTCCCCAACCCCGCATCCTGGAAGGTCTCCATTTCCTTGGCTAAGGATACAGAAACTTGAAGAGACCACACAGAACCAGAAAAGTTGTGTGTTTTGGTGTAGCTGGAATCCTGGATCTGAGAGGCTTAATTCTGTTATGCTTCACAGTCGTATATTTTTAGGACTTGCAATTCTGTTCAGGGAGAATTTATACAAACAACCCTAATACTTCCATTTCAGGAGTGAACACAGACATGCAGATCTGCTGGTTCTTGAGCCCAGTTCAGAGCCATCAAAGCCTCGTCTCTGGAGCTGGCGTGGGAGTCAGAGTCAGTATCCAGGCACCCTGAGTGGCCCCTCGGCATCCATCTTTCCAGTAGGAAAGCAGCTTGCTTGTAAATCTCCTAACTAACAAGAAGGAAAAGGGAGACGGGAAGGAGAATGTGATCACATCAGCAAACTCAAGGAAAAGAGAAGGAACAACAGTATAAAATAAATAGTAAACAAAGTAGTACGTAAGGTTTAAAATCTATAATCTTTGTTACACTATGTGTGCATAGGCTGAGTTCCCTATTATATTAAAACACAGAAATTGTAACCTATATGTTGTTTATAAGAAGCACACTTAAACCAATCAAGATAGGATGAAAATGAAGGAATAGGCAAAGTGATCCAGGCAAATACAGGGAGGAAAAAACCCAGAAGTGGCAATATTAACCTTAGACAAAGTAGTGTTTAAGATTACTAATACAAAACAAAATAGAAAGAGGCCTTAAAATAAAGGCAGACTTTATGAAAAATAATCAGTATAAATCTGTATTCACCAAACAACATAGCAGCTAAATGTACAAAGCAAAAATGATTAGGAATGCAAAGAGAATGTTGTAAAAGTGTGATTGTAGTTGAAGATTTAAGAAATAAACTTCTTTTTAAGGAAATTTCCAAACATATATAGAAGAGGAGAGAATTACACTATGTTATAAAAGTGTTATGACTCCTGTGTTTTCATCACCCAGCTTCAAAAATTATCAACATGGTGCCAATTATGATAGGAGATTTTAATGTATCATTCTCAGAATTGCCAACCTATTAGATAAAAAGGCATGTAAAAACAGAGAAATTGAACAAGATAATCAACAAATACAGTTTAATAGATGTGCAGTTTTATATACAGAGAACTTTGCATTCAAGAAATACACTAGTCCCCCTTTATCTGTGAGGGATACATTCCAAGACCCCCAGTGGATGCCTGAAACCATGGACAGTGCCAAACCCTATATATGCTATGTTTTCTCCTATACATACATACATACCTATGATAAAGTTTAATTTATAAATTAGGCACAGTAAGAGATTAATAACAATAACCAGTAGTAAAATAGAAAAATTATAACAGTATACTATAATAAAGTTATGTAAATGTGGTCCCTCATTCTCAAAATGCCTTACTGTACAAATTTAATGTCTTTTCCATCTTAACTAAGCACTTATCACACACTGTGGCTGTAACTTTTGCAGTTTGAGTTTTTTCTTCTTCACAATTTCATCGATAGAAGATTCATTATCTTAGCAACCTCAGCACATGATTTTATTTCCTTATTAAGTCAAGAACTTTTGCCTTTTCACTTACTGAAGCATTTGCAGCTTCTCTTTGGCATATTCACATTGCCAGCATCACTCCTCTTGCGTTTTGGGGTCAATATTAAGTAGAATAAGGGTTATTAGAATACAAACTTTTTGATACCATGACAGTCAGTCTGATAATTGAGTCAGCTAATGACCAAGAAGCAGACATTTCTCCAAAGAAGAAATACAAATGGTCAATAAGTGCATGAAAAACATGCCCAGTATCATTAGTCATTAGGGAAATGCAAATCAACCAACAGAAAGCTACCACTTCATACCCACTAGGATGGCTGTAAGAACTAGTGTGAGCAAAGATGTGGAGAAATGAGAATCCTTTGCTGGTGGGAAGATAATAAAATGGTGCAGCTGCCCTGGAAAATGTGTCAGTTCCTCAAAAATGTAAACATAGAATACGATCCAGCAATTCCCTCTTGGGTATATACTCAGCAGAGTTGAAAACTTATATTCATACAAAAAGTTGTATACAAGTATTTATAGTCACATTGTTCATAATACCAAAAAATGGAGCAACAACCCAAATATCCATCATCTGAAGAATGGAAAAATAAAATGTAGTGTATCCATACAATGGAATGTTATTCAGCCACAAAAAGGGACGGAATTCTGATACATGCTACATACAACGTGGATGAACCTTGAATACATGATGCTAAGTGAAAGAAGCCAGTCCTGTAAGACCACATAGTGTATGATTCCATTTATGTGAAATGTCCAGAATAGACAAATCCATAGAGACAGAAAGTAGATAAATTGTTGCTGTGGGCTGGGAAGAGGGGGATGTGGAGTGAATGCTACTGGCTATGGAGTTTCTTTTTGAAATGATAAAAATCTTCCATTCATAGGGGTGATATTTGCACAACATTGTGAATATATTATCAACCACTTAATTATATACTTTAAATGGTGAATTTTATGGTATGTGAGCTATATATATCTCAATAAAAGTTAAATATATGTGTATTTCACATATAGATATTTATGGAAAAGATCAGTGACAGAGAAAACCTTAATTTTAAAAAGCAGAAAGTTTACTGGCTATGTTATCTGATCATAGCAATTCAATTAGATAGGTAAGAGATAATAAAAGTACACATTACAAAGATGGCCAAAATGATATTTAAAACTTGAAAGTTAGGAAACACTCTCCACCATTATGATCCAATAATACGAAGTGCTGGTGAGGATGTGGAGCTACTGGAATGCTCATACATTGCTGGTGGGAATGCAAAATAGTACAGACACTGGGGAAAACTGTTTGACCGTTTTTATAAAGGTAAACACAAAGCTACCATATGACCCAGCAATCCTGCTTCTGGATATTCACCTAAGTAAAACGATAACCTATGTTCACACAAAAACCTCTGTGGGGATATTTTTAGCAGCTTTATTGATAATTGCTGAGACCTGAAAACAACCCAAATGTCCATCAACTGCTGCCTAGATAAACTGGTACATGCATACAATGGGAAACTGCTTGGCAATAAAAAGAAATGAACTATTGATACATGCAGCAGTGTACATGAATCTCAAATGTATCATGTTAAATGAGAGAAGCCAGACTCAAAAGGTTCAAATTCTAGGATTCCATTTATATGATGTTCTAGAAAAGGAAAAACTACAGGGATGGAGAACAGATCAGTGATGGCCAGGGTCTAAGACTTGGTGGAGAGTTTGACTGCAAAGTGGTAACACAGAGGAATAACGTGGGGGGCAGGGGAAGTGTGATGGACCTGTTAGTATCTCCATTGTTGTGGTTGTGAGATGGCATTTGTCAGAATGTATAGAACTGTAATTAAAAAGAGTCAATTTTACTGAATGTAAATTTGAAAAGAAAGAAAGAAAAATATCCTTCAAAATAACCCTTGGAACCAAAAACCAAAACAAAACCCACCAAAAATCAAAATTAAAGTTTCTTTAACACTCTGTGCCAAAATATACAGTGTGTAGTTAAAGCTATATTCCAAAGAAAAGTTATAGCCTTAAATCCCTTCATAATTAAAGAATAAAAACATAAATATAGGGCTTCTCTGGTGGCACAGTGGTTGAGAGTCCGCCTGCTGATGCAGGGGACACGGGTTCGTGTCCCGGTCCGGGAAGATCCCACATGCCACGGAGCGGCTGGGCCCGTGATCCATGGCCGCTGAGCCTGCGAGTCCAGAGCCTGTGCTCCACAATGGGAGAGGCCACAATAGTGAGAGGCCCGTGTACAAAAAAAAAAAAAAAAAAAAAAAGTATATATAAAATAACTTAGCAGTCGTTTTTAAAAATTAAAAAAGAAAAATAAGATTAAAGGAAAGTACGAGAAAAGGAATTAAAAACATTAATTCTGAAATCAGTGAAATAAAAAACCAAAATATTTTTACAAGAACAAATAAATCCTAGAGTGATTTGAATAACTCAATATGGAAAAAGCCCTCTGAGCCTGATTACAAGTTGAAAAAGGAAAAAGGAGATATAGCCATAGCTACATAGATATTAAAATAATTTTAAGAGAATATCACTTGCAATTCTTTGACAAAACTTGAAAACTTAGAGGTAATGGATGATTTCTTAGAAAAAGTACAATTGTCAAAATTGATGAAAGAATAATAGAACAATTACTGTAGAAAAAAGTGAAATGTTGTTTGAGAATCTGCTATTAACACAATGTCACAGTTGAGTTCTATCTAATCTTTAAAGAACAGTTCATTCCAATGTTATTTAAACTATTCCAGGCCATAAAAATAGTTCATTCATTCATTTATGAGTCCTGCATCATTTACATCAAAACTTGAAAGACAAATCAAATAATGAGTTCATAAATCAAATCTCCCTTATAAATAGAGATGCAAAAAATTTTAAGTAAAATGTTAGCAAACTGACTCAAGCAACATATCAAAAATTGATAAATTCTGATTAGGAATGCAAGGAAACATCAGGAAATCTATTGATATAATTCAATCACAAATTCAGAATATCAATAAAATCCTTATCTATAATCATACCAACAGATGCAGAAGAGTCATTTGATAATAATCAGCATTTTTTTAAAAAAATAAATAAAATAAGCATAGAATGAAAGAAAATGACTTATGCATAATTATACCAGATTCACTGGAGTGAAGAAAAAAACTCAAAACAAAAACTAAGAAAAAAGCTGTGTCCATTACTGATAATATCTTACACTTTCATGGCTCTTCATTCTTGTCAAAACACTTTCAGAAACATCGTCCCACTGTTCTCACAACTCTGTGAAGCCCGAGTTTGAGAACAAACTTTAATGGTGCTGTGCTTCATTTTTCACGTTTGGAAAAGAAGACTTGATCTAAGTGTTGCCTGAGACCCACGCGGTGATGGACCACTTCTGGCTGAAGTCGCCAAGTCAGAGCAGCAGAGGACGCAGAGACCCGTGGTTTCCAGCCCCACTTCCTTCCCTGTGCCTCCTGGAGAAACCAGGGCCTGAGTCCTCCTCATTCCAGGCAAGTACCGGCTCTGGAGCCCCAGCTGTGGGGCTATGTTTTTGTTGCCATTTTGGAAGAAGAAAATTAAGAAAAACCATCCTGTTTAGGGTTTGCCCTTTTGGGGTGGGGGAGAATGAATTTTCATTTTCTTGTAATTTCAAACATGCAAAAATGTTGGGAGCATAGCACAAAGAACCCTGTTATGCCCCTTCTCAGATGCACCAATTATTTACATTTTGCTCAATTTGGTTTATTTGAGCAATAAATTACTCTATTACTCTATGTAAACATTCTTCTTCCTGAACTGATTGAGAATAAGTTGCTGATCCTGTACCCCTTTTGCCCCTAAATACTTGAGTGTGTTCTGTTGCATAACCACAGGGCAATCAGAAGCAGGAGACATTTATACACCACCACTAGCTAATAACAATCCCGATTTACATTTCATATTTTTCTCATCTGGAATTGAAGCCAAGATCATGCAGTATCATTTCTCTTCAGTCTATTTCAATGTGGAAACATTTCTCAATATTTCATTGTCCCTTGTGAGCTTATGGAAGAGCAGGAGGCAGTTCTGTAGAATTTCTCCGAGAAGGAGAGAAGCATCCCCGACACCCAGGCACTGGCAGATCCTGCCAGTTGGGCCGTGGTGCTGCTCTGAGCAGCCGGCACCCACAGGAAGGGATCAGTGTTCTGCTGAAGCCCAGCGATATCACAGAACCCCAGGGCCACCCTGTGACCATGCTGGATCATGACAAAAACAAAACCACCTTATGATCATGTCTCAACACAGAGAAAACACGACCCTTGCCAAAGCTGCAAAGTACCAGACACCCGCTCTGGCTAATAAGTGACAGCTGCTCTAGCTTGCCCTCCCCATAGACAGGATTAAGACGTCTGGGCATAACTTACCCCTGTGTCTCAACAGTAACCAACCCAGAGCAAAGCCCATGCCCTTAAACCCTCCTCCATACCACCTGTCCCAAATCCCATAGGTCCTCCTAACACGCTTTGATAGGACGAAGAATAAGGCCGGCTTGTCCAAACAAACACAGGGATGCTGCTGTTGTCCAAACACAGGGATGCTGCTGTTGTCCAAACAAACACAGGGATGCTGCTGGCCATCTTTGATTGATCCTCCCAACTGGGGCTGGTTTGGGGTTTCCTTGTGATTAGACAAAGAAGCTGACACATCTAGGATGGACACTGAGTGAATTTTAGAAAATAACTTGGCCTGGGTGGCTTTTCAACAACCAGTTGAATACATTTTCCTTAAACGTAATCCGAGAGATCACGGGGTCCCAGTTGTGGGCCAGAGGGGCCCTGCAGTCACTTTGGCCATCCTCAGACAATTCTCCAAATTATTGTGGAGTATCTTGTTGTCCCAGAAAGTATGGATGCTTTCCCAGACGGGTAGTAGAAATGGCAGTTCCTCAGTCGGAACTGGCTCCTTTTCTCTGAAATGCTTGTTCATATCCTTTGCCTATTTTCTACTGGGTTGTGTTTTCTTACTTATTGATTTCTAGGAGGTCTTTATGTATATTTGGTAGTAATCTTTCATCAATGATATTTATGGCAATACCTTGTAATTTGTCTTTTCACTTTCTCTAGGGTGTCTTCTGTTTGTTTGTTTTTTAAATTGTGGGTTTTTATTTTTTACTTTTTATTGTGGAAAATTTCAAACACATAAGAGTCGAAAGTATAATATAATGAATCCCCAGATACCTGGGTTTTAACAATACACCAGTTTTTAACAATTATCAATGAGTGACTGAAGGTATTTTTGTTTGTTTGTTTGTTTGGTTTTGTTTTTTGGGGTTTTTTTTTGTTTTTTTTTTGCGGTACGCGGGCCTATCACTGTTGTAGCCTCTCCCATTGTGGAGCACAGGCTCCGGACGCACAGGCTCAGCGGCCATGGCTCACAGGCCCAGCCGCTCCGTGGCATGTGGGATCTTCCTGGACTGGGGCACGAACCCGTGTCCCCTGCATCGGCAGGCAGACTCTCAACCACTGCGCCACCAGGGAAGCCCTGAAGGTATTTTTGATGAAAAAAAGTTATTAATTTTAGGTAGTCAAGTTTATCGGTATTTTATCATTAGAGATTCTTTGGTCTTATTTATTTTTAAAATAAATAAGTATCTTTTGGGATAATTTTAGATTTACGGAAGAGTTGCAAGGATGGTAAGTGCAGAGTTCCCGTCTCCCCTGGCCAGTTTCCATTTTCCCTAACGTTATCCTACATTGCCATGGGACGTTATTAAAATTAAGACACCGGGCTTCCCTGGTGGCGCAGTGGTTGAGAATCTGCCTGCCAATGCAGACGACACAGGTTCGAGCCCTGGTCTGGGAAGATCCCACATGCCATGGAGCAACTGGGCCCGTGAGCCACAATTACTGAGCCTGCGCGTCTGGAGCCTGTGCTCCGCAACAACAGAGGCCGCGATAGTGAGAGGCCTGCGCACCGCGATGAAGAGTGACCCCCACTTGCCACAACTAGAGAAAGCCCATGCACAGAAATGAAGACCCAACACAGCCATAAAAATAAATAAATAAATAAATACATTGTGTATAAAAAAAAAAAAAAAAAAAAAAAAATTAAGACACCAACACTGGTGCATTACTATTAACTAAACACCAGACTCTGGATTTTGCTGATTTTTCCATTCACAGCCTTTTCTGTTCCAGGACCTCGCGCAGGAAACCACAGTTCATCTGTTTGTCACATCTCTTAATCTGCTCCAGGACCATTTCTCCAGCTTTCTTTACTTTTCATGCCCTGATACTTTTGAGGAGTAGTGGTCAAGTATTTTGTAGATAAGGCCTTATTTAAAAATTAGTCCTTACTTGCAGGCTTGAAGAAGTCACCTATGTTTTCTTCTAAAAGTTAAAATTTTTTTCTCTTGACATTCAAGTTTTTAATCTATTCAGGATTTACTTGTATAGTAAGGATCCATGTTCATTTCTTTTTCCATAGAGATAACCTATTTTTTGTCATTGAGCAGTTTCTCTTTTCCCCAAGGATGTGCCATGACCCCTAGGTCATATTTTAATGTTCCTCTTTTGCATGGTTCTCTTTCAGGCTATTTCATTCCATTGGTCACTTTGCCTGTCTGCCAATAGCACAGTTGCCTTAATTACTCTAGCTTTATCCTGAGTCTTTGTGTTTGGCAGAGGTAGTCTCTTCTCTTTCATCTTGTTCTTCAGAAGTGTCTTGGATAGTCTTTGCTCTTCCTCGTACATTTGTCATGTTTCATAAAAATGAACACATGCATTCTATTGTGAACTTTGATGGGAGTTGCATTAACGCTATAGATTATGTGAATTATGACACTTTTAGGTTAAACTTTCCTGCCCATCAACATAAAATATCATTCCCTTTATTTGGGTCTTCTGTAATGTTTTTCAATAAAGGTATACAACTTACTGTGTATAGGGCTTGAATATCTTTTATTAGATCTATTTCTAGGTTCATTAAGGTTTTTGTTACTATTAAATGGTGTCTTCTTTATTTATTTATTTATTTATTTTTGGCTGTGTTGGGTCTTCGTTTCTGTGTGAGGGCTTTCTCTAGTTGTGGCAAGCGGGGGCCACTCTTCATCCCAGTGCGCGGGCCTCTCACTATTGCGGCCTGTCTTGTTGCGGAGCACAAGCTCCAGACGCACAGGCTCAGTAGTTGTGGCTCACGGGCCTAGTTGCTCCGCGGCATGTGGGATCTTCCCAGACCAGGGCTCAAACCCGTGTCCCCTGCATTGGCAGGCAGATTCTCAACCACTGCACCACCAGGGAAGCCCCTAAATGGTGTCTTCTTAAAATGAAATTTTCTAATTGGTTGTTGCTAGTGAGTAGAATAAAACTGTCATTTATATGTTAATATATATCATCTTGCCAAACTCTTTCCTTTTTATATCTAGTAATTCATTTGTTAATTCCCTTTAGTTTCCTATGAAAACAATCATATCATCATAAAATATTATAATTTTATTTCCTCCCTTTCAGTCCTTATGACTTGAATTTCTTTTTCTTGTCTTGTGCTGGCTGGGACATGTTGAAAGGACATGGTAATAGTGGACATTGTTGCCTTCTTTCTGACTTTATAGGACACTATTCCTACTGTTTTTTTAAAATCAAAATTATACTTGCCTCATGAAATGAATTGAGGAGTAAACTTTTTTCTTTATTCTAGATATGTCTTTATAAAATTAGAATAATCTATTCCTCAAATAGGTTGACTTGCCTGTAAGACAAACTGGGCTTGGTGTTTTCTTTAATGGGAAAGAGCCCATTTCTGACATACATCATGTTTAGAAAGTCACTAATTTTTCAAATGAAAACCTACTTATGACATTTATTTTTCCAGTAAAAAAGACTCTCCTTATCTATCTATCTATCATCTATCTATCTATCTATCTATCTATCTATCTATCTATCTATCATGAAACCTTTATAGTAGCTGACTCTGCTGTGTGGCTTTTGGGTTAAATATTAGCTGAACACTTTTGAAGGGCAAGTTTCTGATTAAAGAAACTGATTTCTTAAGTGCATTTTAAATAAACACACACACACATTTACATCATATTGTTCTTACAAAAATACTTTTGAGAAAAGGACAGTGTTTTAAAATAAATTAATTCTCTGTGTGTGGATTGTTAAAAATCTCTTTTGTGATTCCAGGCTGACTTCTTTTTGACACTACATTCACGTCTCATCATGTCCCTCCTGACTTGCTGAAACATGATTACCTGAAAAGGAAGTTCTCCTAGGAACAGAGATTAGTTCTGTGAGAAAGAGGAAGACAGACAGGCATCCATAGCAAGCCTGGGCATGTTTCTTGGGTCTCCTTTAAGATTCAGTCCTTGAAGAACAGATTGAACTCTTGCTCCCAAAGATAAGATCAGCTTTTCAGAGGAAATGTCAAAAATTTAAGAAATAAGAACAAAGCTGTTATTAATCATACCTTCACTCACATAGCTGTTTTGAATGCCTCCAATGTGCAAGGTACCATAGTTGACACTAAGGATACGAGGAATAAATATGAAGCAGTTCTTGCCCTCAAGCAACTCACAGTCTAACAGTATTAAGTTGATAATTAAATATGCACAGGGTATTGTGGAAGGTGAAAGTGTGTGTTCAAAGACAGCTTCCTGGGGGAAATGATGCTCCAGAGTAGGAACTAAGCCTACAGATGGTCCACAGTACAGAATCAACACTTTGTTTTCAGTAAACAATGAATGATGACTCTCTTCTACTGCTAGGTCTGAGTTGAACTACCTAACACCCCAATTGCCTTACTGAAGCCAGCAAAAAAGCCAGACAATATGTTTAAAAAACATAGTCTTCCTAAAAGCATCAAAGAACTAAACAGATAGTGAAGAGTTCCAAGGACAGCATGCGGGATGAGATAGGAATCCAGGGAACGAAGTCCAGTATTGGGACTGCTTTTGCCTAGAGGACACTTGTTGACCTAGAAGAGGTGGGTGAGTGGCTGGCAGCACAGGGATAGCCTTCCAGGGCTAGGAGGACAAGCAATGGACTCAGGGAGGTGCGGGGGTGTGGGCAGTCTTCAAGGGCTGCACCATAGGAATAAAGGAAAACCTGTAGTAACCATGATATTAACTGCAGCCTACTTTCAAGTCCTTTGGATTGTCTAGAAAAATCTCAACTGTTGCAATATTGAGGTAATAATGATTGTTGGTATGCCTAAGACCTTGGCAGAAACTTAAGAAAAGCATCTCTGGAGGAAAATAACACCCATGCTTGGTCACAGCTTATTTCTATAAACAATTGTAAAACTGCAATGATCAACGCAAGATCAAATATAACCCACTACATGAGGCGCTGAGGCAAATAAATGAGAATCAGCACAAACAACAGACACTAGGAATAGACTCAGAGATACTCTAAGGTGCAGTTAACTAGACAGAAACTGTAAAATCACAATACCTGTTATGTTCATGGAGATAAGTGAAATTTTTAAATTTTAGCAAAATACTATTTTACATAAATGACATTGCATATGTGAAAAAGAACTGCATCTGTCTGGATCCAGACAGAAAGTCAGCCCCAGATAGGCTGTGCACTAAATGTGAAAGGTAAAACAATGAAACTTTTAGAAGATAAATAACATAGAAGAATATTTTCCTGACCTTGCATTAACACTATTTTTGTTTTTAAAAAAGATCAATACATTTGCCTACATTAAAATTAGGAACTTCTGTTCATGAAAAGACACTAGGGGGAGAATAGAAAGGCCAGCACAGACTGGGAAAAAATGCTTGCAGCCTGTCTAGCTGACAAAGCAGCTTCTATCTAGAGTATGTAAAGATGTGCTGCCAATCCATAAGAAAAGGACAGATAACCCAGCAGAAAAATTGACAAGAGAATGAACTTTACAAAAACAGAAATCCAGAGGATTAATAAACATATGAGAGGACGCTCAATCGCTTTAGTAATCAAGGAAATTAAAATTAAAATCACAATAATATACCACTACCCACCTACAGAATGGCTAAAATTTTAGAAACTGACTTCCAGGATGTGAAGCTACTGAAAAATTCATGTATTACTGGTGGCAGTAAATTAGAGCGATCACTTTAGGAAACTGATGGCTGTCTCCTAAAATTGAAAATATATATACATACCCTGTGACCCAGCAATTCTACTCCTACCTTTATACCCCCCACATATGCTCCTGGGAATGAATAGAGATGCGTCCAAATGTGCACAGTGGCATTGTTTCAAATAGCCCAAGATTGGAAAGAACCCAAGTGTCCATCAACAACAGAATGGGTAGGTGGTGGTGTATTCGCGTACGAAATGCAAAGAGAGTTGTTTTCGCTGGAAGCCATGATGACAGCGTGGATGGAGGGGCTCAAGTAACCGCGAAGTGATGCGGAGGAGCAGACCCCGAGCTACGGAAGAGTGAATGCGCCCCCGGAGACGCCCCCAGACCTGCAGTCCTGTCTGCTTCCACCCCCCCAACCCCTTCTCCTTCTTGCAGTAAACGGGGCGTTTCTTTCCCCATCTGCCCCATGCTCTGGATCCCTCTCACTTTTTAAAAATAATTAATTAATTAATTATTGGCTACGTTGGGTCTTTGTTGCTGGGCACGGGATTCCTCTAGTTGTGGCGAGCGGGGGCTACTCTTCCTTGCGGTGCGCGGGCTTCTCATTGCGGTGGCTTCTCTTGTTGCAGAGCATGGGCTCTAGGTGCACGGGCTTCAGTAGTTGTGGCTTGTGGGCTTCAGTAGTCGTGGCTCGTGGGCTCTAGAGCACAGGCTCAGTAGTTGTGGCGCACGGGCTCAGTTGCTCCGCGGCATGTGGGATCTTCCCGGACCAGGGCGCGAACCCGTGTCCCCTGC
>NW_006799027.1:1704520-1739405 GCF_000442215.2 Lipotes vexillifer | reverse complement strand
CCCCCCCCCAACACTTCTGAATCTTTAACTCTTCCTCCTGATGGAGCCCCCTCCTCTCCCAGTCTCCTTACCTCGGCAGCCCTGTGTCACTGTTGCCTCCCTGCTGAAGTGTATGCTCCCTGTGGGCAAGGCACCCATCTGCCTGGACCACCCCATGCGGTGGGGGTTCGGAGGGCCTGGGCACACCGAGGAGGCTCCGTGACCCGTGTCTGAGGGCTGCACGGTCCCACCGCTGCCTCGACTGGCAACGTGATGCTTCGCAGGGCCCTTCCCCTTTTCTGGGTTCCCACCTCTTTGCCTTTGAATGAGCTCTCCAGAGCTCCATGGCCCTCTGATCTGGGCGCTGGGCCCTAGGACCTGTGACCTGGAGTGCTGGGAAGTGGATGGAGCGGGGAATAGCCTCCCCACCCTTGTTCCTCTAACTCGTTCTCAGAGGAGGTGCTGGGATGCGAAGCAGAAGGTGGGGGGGAGTCAGCTCAGTTAAACTGTGTGCCAGGGTCTGTGATAGGCTTCCCATATTGCCCCCTGTATTTTATTTATTTGTTTATTTATCTATTTATTTATGCAGATCAGGAAGTATATTAGTTTGCTGGGGCTGCCTTAACCAAATACAGAGACTGGGCAGCTTAAACAATAGAAATGTACTGTCTTTCTGTTCTGGAGGTGGGAAGGCTGAGATCAAGGTGCCAGTAGAGTTGGTTCCTCCTGAGGCTGTGAGGGAGAATCTGCTCCAGACCTCATTCCCTGGCTTGTGGACGGTCATCTTCATTCACTGTCTTCACATCATCTTCCCTTTGTGTGTGTTTGTCTATGTGTCCAAATTTCCCTTTTTTATAAGAACACAGTCATATGGGATTGGGACCCACCTAATGGTCTCATTTAAACTTGATTGCTTCTTTTTTTTAAATTAATTTTTATTGGAGTATAGTTGCTTTACAATGTTGTGTTAGCTTCTACTGCAAAATGAATCAGCTATATATATACATAAATCCCCTCTGTTTTGGATTTCCTTCCCATTTAGGTCACCACAGTGCATTGAGTAGAGTTCCCTGTGCTATACAGTAGGTTCTCATTAGTTGTCTATTTTATACATAGTATCAATAAGGCATATATGTCAATCCCAATCTCCCAATTCCTCCCACCACCCACTGTATTTTTTTAAAAGTTTTATTTTTTAAATATTTATTTAGTTATTTATTTATGGCCGTGCCATGCAGGCATGCGGGATCTCAGTGCCCTGACCAGGGATCCAACCCATGTCCCCTGCAGTGGAAGCACGGAATCTTAACCACTGGACTGCCAGGGAAGTCCCCCATCCTCTATTTTAAAAATAATTTAATTCTCAAATCAACCCCCTAAAGTGGTTTTTACAGGAGAGTGAGCTGAGGTTTAGAAAAGGTGAGTCAGGTCCCCGCCTTCCCCTCGCCCGGCTGCCTCCGTGGGACACGTGCTGGGACCAGCATCAGCCTCTATCCCTAGTCTGAACCTGGCTTCTACTTCCTGAGGCTCTGAGGCCTTGAGCAGGTGGCTGAGCCTCTCTGAGCCTCAGTGTAAGTTAGGCCCCCCCCCCCCCCGCCACTGGCTGGCGTCAACAGGCCCGGGGGAGATGAGGGGCAGGGTTGGGGGCTGGGAGTTGGGGTGCATGGCAGTCTCTGCCATGTCCCATGGCCAAGTTCGAGGGGAGCTGGAACAGGGAGGGCCTCCGGGGCAGGCAGGCTGGAGAGAGGGTCCCTCACCTGTGCTGGACCTCAGGGAAGATGGGAGTCCAGGGGTCTGCAGTACCTTTCCTAACCCCTGAGTGGCCACCACAGGACATATAATGTAGGACATTCCTACAGGGCACTGGACACTCCAGAATCCCCCTTCTCTGACCCTCAGGTCCATTTCTATCATCTTTTCTAGTTCCACCTCAGGCCACAGCTGTCTCTTGAGTTCAGAAGAGGCTGGAATCTTCCCAAGGTCTCTGTCACCTGTCTCTCCTCTCACGGCCTCTCGGCTGTCATCTCTTTACCGACTGTTGCTGTCACCTCCTTACCGTCTCCTTCCTTCTCATCTCCTCACACTGTCCTCTCAGCCGCTACAGATCAAAATCCTGCTCAGTCTTCAAAGCCATCTCTGCTGATCTCTTCAATCCAAGCTGAAAGCTGAAAGTCGAAAACTCTTTGTTGGAAATCCTCCGATGTCCCTTTTTCGCGGTGCGGGAGCCATCTGTGTTCTGTCATTCTGTGGGTTTCTCTGTTTGCACACAGCTGACGGGGAACTCCTTGAGGGCTTTGTCCCTGTCGCCCCTCAGCCTGGCCTCCGACCTGCCTGAGGTAGCAGCACATGAGCGACCACAGAGCTGGTCCGTCTTTCCATGTCTGGATGCCCCTCCACTGCCGAGCAGCCTTCAACTGCATTGAAGCATCCCTTCCTGCCCTTTGCTGCTTCCTCTCAATGTTTCTACTAATCACTCCCCTCTTTTCTTCTCATGGCCCAGTGCCCCTCACAGAGAGCCGGGGCTCCGGCCAGGAGGCCGCAGAGGTGGCCAAGTGCCATCCTGGCAGCTTCCAAGCTTCTCCCACTGCCCTGCAGTTCCCCGGGCCTGCAGGTGGGCACCTGGAGCCCGTTCAGACTTCTCATCTGGAAGGTGTTCACTCTTACCAGTGGGGTGGGGTGCCCCAAACTGCTTTCTCTCCTGTGCTTTAGAGAAGACCTTGCGGACCTTCTCTCTTCTCCTGTTTGGTCCTTCATTTCTCCAGGCAGAAGGTGCCATCTGGAGGGGACAAGGAGACATCTTGGTCTCTGGGAACCTGCACAGGAGGCGGTGCCCAGACCGCTGGCCTCTGCTCAGGCTGGGGATATCAGCAGCTCACTTCCTCACTGCCTCCAACCCGATGTTGAAAGAGAAATGCTCCACTAGAAAGAGTTGCCTTGAGGCTGAGTTATGGGAGCTTTCTGGCAGTGCCAGGCTGGCCTGTGGTCACTGCAGGCTCCTACAAGTAGTAAAAGTTGACAGTAAGGAGAGTAAAACAAGGAAGCATGTTTCTTATTCCAGGAGGTGATGGAAGGGTATCTAATGGCTGCAGAGCATTCGTGAAAATGTCTGGATTCTCATCTCGGTTCACGGGGTTGGGGTCTGACTCCAAACATCTCCCAAGGCCTCGTCCCTGGTCCTGCTCTATTCAGGGTCTACCAGCATCTGTGAATCTTTGCTCCTTGACAGAAGGAGGAAGCCTAAACTCAGGGCATCAGCCTCTGTCCCAGGCCAGAGGTCACGACCTTAACAGTAACTATGGTTTTGCTGATCCTTCCTTAGGGTCTTCTCACAGGTTTGACCCTATTTACCCCGCTGAACCCCAGGCCTGCCTGATTCTCCTTTATTTCACAAACCTTCTTGGCTCTGAACTTGGTTTCCCCCGTGAATGCTCATTTCAACTCAACAAACATTCCTTGAGCTTCCAAGAGAGCTGCAGTCTCTGCCTTCAAGGAACCTTTAACTTTGTAGTGAAAATAAGACACTTCCACAAAAATCAAAATGTAGGTTGTGGTGTTTCAGCAGATGGAGAAGCAAAGTACTACTGGAGCCGAGAGGAGGTTAGTTCCAAATGAGTACAGGGAAAAAGAGGAAGGCAGGTCTGGGAAGGCTTCTTGGAAGAGGTGGCATTGAGCTGGGCTTGAAGGCTTCAGGAAGTCCAGATGGGTGGAGGAGGACATTGGGCAAAGGGAGGGTGTGCTTGGGGAATCAGCAGCATTCCACTATGACTCAAGTACAAGTTGAGAGAGGAAGAGAGAGACAGAGACACAGAGACAGAGAGAGATTATCAAAGGTAGGTTGAAATGATGTCATTGACGGTCTTCAGGTCAAGCTTAGAAGCTTAAACTTTTGTAGAAGGGGGAAACCAGAGAAGAATTTTGATCGAGAAATGCTCAAGAGTCAGTCTGGAAGCCATTCTTTTCCCCAATCAGTCAGCATATCTACATCCGTAACATCTTTAAGAATTCATCCTTCTGTCTCCATCCGTAGCGTCACCACAGCCTCTGTTCACGCCACCATCTTCTCTCACCTGGATTGACGCAGCACTGCCCCAACTAGTTTTCCAGTCTCCAGACTCCCCTCCACTGTGTCCACTCCTAATGTATTCCTCCCCCAGCAGCCAACTTGGTCATTGTCAAAGTGCAAATCCAACTGTGCCCATTTCCTGCTTTATGACTTGCGAGAGCTTCACGTTATCCTTGGGATAAAGCCAACATTCCTTTCATAGACCCACCTGTCCCTTCCTGCCTCTTGCCATTTCTGCTGCCTTACTAACTGATCTCTAATTCTGCAGTCCCTTCCTCCATAGGAATGCCCCCTCCACTCATCACCTGGCTTGACCCCATGGGTCTCTGGGTCAAGGTTCAACTCCGGTGCCCCTCTCCTGGGGACCCGGCTCTGTCTCCCACCTCCTCTGGCTTCAGCTTCCCAGCTTCCTGTTGTTTTAACACTTATCGCACAGTGTTGAAATGGCCTGTTGATCTATTATTTTCCCCTGGTCTCTGATTTTTGATCAGATCTGTGTTCCCACAGAGCAGGTGCTTGGGGCTCAAAAAAAAAAAAAGAAAAGTGTTCTCAGAAGGATGAGTAAGTGTTCACTTCCTCCCTAGACTGGCCTCTCCTGCCCACAAGCCCCACGGCCTCTGGACACATTATTTGCTCTTGTTTCTTCTTCTCCTTGTCTTTCTGTCCAAAGAGGTAACTATAGTGCAGTAGGAGGAGGACACATGAAGTTGTTTACAAATAACACCTCTGTGAAAATTCTGGAGTGAAAGGCCCAACGGTTAGCGGTGGTGGCCTCTGAGGAGTGGGGCAGGAGATGATAGTGTATTCTTTCCATTTTCTCTAATTTCTTAAATTGACCGTATTTTGTAATGGGGAAATACTCTTTTTTTTCCTTTTTTTTTTTTTTTAATTAGAAAGACTGAAAGAGCTTGGTTTCAGGCAACCGTCTAAAACAAGAAAAGCAGAAAAAAACGTATATTTATGAAGTCTCTCTCGAAGGACATATAATAAATGGACAATGTCAATCACCTTCTTGGAGGGGAGCTAGGAGGCCATGGCCTGGGGAGACAAACTTTTCACGTATCCCTAAGTACCTTTTGGATGTTGAACCACGTGCAAAAAATAGTGTGATTACAAAGAACTGAGTTTGACTTTTAACCCTCAGGTAACCGAGGGAACCTCATTTTCCCCATCTGTGAAATTAAGAAAACAGATGCGACTTCACAGGGTGGCTGCAGGGAGTGGGTTGCACGGCCGGGCTCTGGGGCGCCACCCAGAGGCAGGCTGGGGCCTCTGCCCTCGGATCCCCTAGTGCTACCTCCCTCTCACCCCTGCTTGTCCTCCAGATGAAGCTGTCAAGGCCGAACTGTGTCCGCCAACATGTCTCCCCGGGAGTTGCCTGCCTTGGCTTCCTGCCTGTTGGAAAACAGCTAATAGCATGGAGCAAAAGCCACCCTTGGAGGCTCTGGGCATCTCAAACGGCCAGACAGCTCTTTGTGTTTTCTCAGGTTCTCAGCTTGCCAGCTAGTTCCACACATCAGGAGTATTTTGGGTCAGCACTGCAGTTTCAGCCACACAGATGCGTTTTGTTTCATGACTACTTCCTTATAATAGCTCTGGGAAAAACTGCGCTGGGCCCCGTCCCAAACCACGTTCCTGGCATGGCCAGCTACATTCAAGATGGCGTCTTTGGGTAGAATCATAAAAGAAATCGAGATCTCCTGCAACTCACTAGGATTTGGTCTGGAAAAAAGGACTGTTTGGGTTGAGTTTCTAAAGGGCTGTCATCACCATGACCTTCAAGCTGTTTGAGGCAGGAAGAGGAGCTTAATTTGCTATGTTTCTGCCTGTTCAGATATCCCCTGCTTTTCTCTGCAGCCCTGTGGATGTTTTTCTCCTGTATGTGGATATTTATTGAGTGTTGATGAGAAATGTGATGCTGAAGGAGGTGCTGTCTTTGTTGCCTGGGATAGGGCTGCCAGATTTGGCAAATAAAAATACAGGGCACAGGTTAAATCAAAATTCCAGATAAACAATGAATCTTTTTTTAGTATGTCCTGTGCAATATTTGGGACACGCTTACATTAAAGATTTTTCATTGTTGTAGTCTAAGGATGTCCCATGTAATATTTGCATACTTATACTAAAAATTACTCATTGTTGATCTGAAATTCAGATTTAACTGGGTGCCCTGTATTCTATCTGACAAGCTTGCCTGTGAAGGACACAGACGAATCCTCCTTAGCTCCACAGGGGAGACAAGAGGGCTCTTGTTCACAGGCTGGTCCTATTCTTAAAAGCAGCCCTCCAGGTGGGAGGGAGGCTCAAGAGGGAGGGGATATGGGGATATATGTGTACATATAGCTGATTCACTTTGTTGTACAGCAGAAACTAACACACCATTGTAAAGCAATTATACTCCAATAAAGATGTGAAAATAAATAAATAAAGCAGCCCTCCACCCTAGGCCACAGGCTCAGAACCCAAATGGGCCGGGCTCAGCGTGCTTGCTTGGTCCCCACGCCCTCCTGAGCACTTCTCCTGCCCCTGCCTGGGATCCACGTCCAGAATGGGATCTGCTCTCCTGGTTGCCATGACTCAGGCTCTCCCCAGATTTGTTCTGTCCTCTTTAGACAGATCCACCCATTGCCTTGCTGTGAGGATCCAGCTCGGGAGAGGAATCTAGTAGAAATGCTATCAGTTCAGAGGCCCGAGTTCCACTGAGACCCTGTATCTGAAGATGTGATTGGATTCCAGAGGCGGGTGTAGACGTGTATCCGTGCTGAATTCCACCCAACACCATCTGCTGTGGGGCAGGTGGTGACTGGGGTGCCTTTCCTGCTGTTTCATTCTAGGTGAATCCCCAGTAGAGTCTGGGCCGGAGTCCTCAGAGGGAACTGTGTCACCTGAGAAAATAGGATTCAAACTCACTTCTGAGTCACTTCATGATGCCAGATGCCCTGCTAGCTCCCAGAGACCTACACCCAATTGTGACTTTCTGCACAATTGTGACTTGGACTGCTTCTGGCACGGCCCTGACCTTCCTTCCAATGAGAGGCCGTGTGAAAGGGGCCATCAAGCCCTGCTGGTCAGCACATGGCGTGCAAGATGCTGCTTGTGGCTTAGTGAGGCCTAACAGGACACTCCACATCGTGTTAGCCAGAGGCCATGAAATACCACATCTGTGCTGGCTGCTGCGGCTGCTGAATGAGGTACCACACCGTGTATTGTCTCTCGGTTCTGGAGGCTGGAAGTCCAACTCCCGGTTCCAGAAGGGCCGGGCTTCCTCTGACACCAGCTGGGAGGCCTCCCCAACTTCTGGTGGTTGCTGGCCAGCCTCGGTGTTCCTTGGCCTGCAGACCCATCACTCCAACCCTCCCCCTTCATTTGGTCCTCTCCCTGTGTCCTGTCACCAGATCCTGCCCATGATGTGTATTTTAACAAAAACTGCTAGTTGCTAATAAATAAAAATGGAAATGGGTAGGTAACAGTGACCAGTATGCCAGCTTTGCTAGAGTGCAGGTGACTGTCTTGTCACACACACGAGTGTAAATGAATTCGTTGTACACTTTTCTGAGAGCAAACACAGAGAAAGGTGGGGGACACGGGATGGGGCACTCGAGGTCGGAGGTGAGAGGGGACACCTCTATCTGGGGCGGGATGAGGGGAACCGAGCCCCTCAGCACCTGGGGGTGCTCCACGGGCGGAGTGGACCTCCGACCCTGCTAGTGCAGCCCCGGCAGTGGCAGTGCTCAGAGCAGCGCCCTCAGTCCTTGGCCTCTGCACCACCCTCAGTCCAGCCTCTCAAGGTCCCCTTCTCTGGCACGTTCCTCGGGCAACAGAAAGGTTTTTCATGGGATATTTTGAGTTTTTTTAATCATCTGTACACGTTTTGGCTAAGGAGGTGTTTTTTGTGACTCCCAGCCATGCCTACTTCCATCTGGTTTCTCGTGGTTTCCGGGACAGTCCTCGCCCCTGACCCCGAGGCAATCAGAGCTCTGATTTTCAGGAATATTTTTCACCTGCAGGATTCTGCACCCCTTAGAGCCTCTGCTGAGGAGAGTTCTACAAATGCCGTCCTCATTCATTTTTGTTTATACAGCACAGCAGGAGGCATCTGTCCACATCCTTGTTCCAAGGCAACACCGTAGCTAAAATTTCACTCCTTAGTTTACCCCCAATTTTGGATTTCTTGGTTGAGGACCATCACTTTCTTAATTTTTAAAAAATCTTCCACCACTGACACATAGCATTTGGCTTTTTTAAGGGCTATTTTTGACAAAGCTACTAATCGATTTAAGTTTACTTAAAAACGAGAAAAACGATTTAAGTACTATATATACACAGGCTAAAGGTTCTATCCCTGATGAGTTGGAACAATAAGAATGCACTGAGTTTCAGCTGCTGGGAGGTCAGCAAGGTGGGGTCCCTGGGAGTCCCAAGGTTCTGGGTCCACACTGGGTGAGATGCACCCACACGAGCCTATGAGGCACACATTTCTGTCTGTGTGCTGGAGAGGGGTGGCCAGAGCTCAGAGACCAAGGAGCTTGTCCACGGTCACTCAGTTACTATAGGGCAGAGCAAAACTCTGCACACTCGGATTCCCTCACAGCAGAGCTGATTATTCACAGCCTCTGGCCGGGTGACCACCTGCCTCACGCCTCCCACTCAGGGGAGTCTGGGAGGAAACACCCTCCTATAGAGAGGGTGGGGAGCAGGGTTGGGAGGGAGTTAAGAAGACACACCTTTAACTTTATTTGTTTGTGGATTATTCAACTTTGATCCAGGGCCAATTTATTACCTTGGTAATTCTTAAGAAGCGAGACAATTTTAAAATCGATTGATCCATCCATACGAATAAATATTTGAAGCCTAAGAGAAAATGAAAGAAATGGAGGCTTAGCAAAACTGCATTATTCCACATCATTGACTTTTATAATCTTTTTTTTTTTTTTTTGGCTTCATTGGGTCTTCGTTGCTGCGCACAGGCTTTCTCTGGTTGCGGCAAGCTGGGGTTACTCTTCGTTGCGGTGTGCGGGCTTCTCATTGCGGTGGCTTCTCTTGTTGCGGAGCACGGGCTCTAGGCACGCGGGCTTCAGTAGTTGCGGCACGCGGGCCCAGTAGTTGTGGCTCCCAGGCTCTAGAGCGCAGGCTCAGTAGTTGTGACGCATGGGCTTAGTTGCTTTGCGACATGTGGGATCTTCCTGTACCCGGGCTCAAACCCGTGTTCCCTGCATTGGCAGGTGGATTCTTAACCACTGTGCCACCCGGGAAGTCCTATAATCTTTTGAGAATAGTTGTAAATCAATGGATGTTGAGAGTCTGTGGTGTTGGCTTGGCTGCCATCATCTTGTTGGAACAGAATTCAGTTCTGGATTTTGTCTCCTGTGTATCACTGCTGACCTTAAGAATTTTTGGGGTGTATTTTGTAAATTTGCATACCCAAAGGATGGCAAGCCCCTTCAGAACACAAACTACGTTCGCACTGCACCTTTATCATCTGTTCTCTGGGGCATCCTGGGCAAAGTGCGTAAACATTTTCATCCTGGGTCTGAGAACAATAGATCTTTTTTTTTGCTCGGAAAACTAAACAACTGGAAAACAGTTAAGACATAAAAGTCACATGAGAAGTACATGGTTTAACTCAACAGTCAGTATTTACATAGTTAATATAAAGTGGATCATTAACATATAAATATATTTGGAGAATGAAAAAGGAAAAAATAGAAGTAGGTAGTTGCGTTAAGTTCACAAAAATCCTGTGAAAACACTGGCTCTAAAGTTAATATGTACCAGAATCATCGACTAAAATGGTTCCAGCGTTGCCATTGGGAGTGGGGCTTAGGGTGGGGCTGCTGTTTTTCATTAGGAACCTATAATCCTTTATTGTCAGAGTTCTTAGTTGAGACGACAGAATCCACTCTAGCTTTTTTCTTAAGAAGACAGGAACTTAAGGACTAGCTGGAACTCCAGGAGTCACGGGGAGATGTGAAGAGGCTGGGTTTCTACAGTGGTTCCACACTGGGCTGCAGAAATGTCCACTGCCTGGATGCCCACTGCCCTGCTGAGAGCAGCAGCCTCCTCGCCACGAGGAGGCGAGGCTCCAGGTCAAAGATTTGGGAGGTCAGCCACTGGGCAGAACCCACCTCCCACGGTCCAGAGTGGTGCTGAGAACCAGCAAGGCTAAAACACTGCTGGGAAGCCGGGTTTTTATGACATGGAACTGTTCAAACAAATTTTATTTTTTGAAGCCAAGCATACATATTACTTTGATGAAAATAAGAAAAACTAAAAAAGAGAAGGGCTTTGTGAGCTGGAAGTAGAGCCAGCTTCTAGGCTTGTCAAGTACTTTTAATAGGATGAGTTGGCATTTTCACATGGTAGGTGGAAAGTTATTTGAAGGTCGGTTTTTAGCTCACTTCATCTTAAGGGATGCGGTGTGGCCCTCTTGCTGGCTGTAGTCAAGTACAGGGGAGGCCATGAGCCTGGTCCTTACCCAGGAAAGAAAAGCATTTGCAAAGCCAGTGCCTCTCCCCGGGTTTTGTTCCGAGCTCCTGACCTCCCCACTTCCCCAGGCCCCTTAAGATCGACATGTGAAACTTGATTATCCTAAAGCAGTCATCTGAAATCGCATTGTGTCAGGTCAGATGGCTGACTGAGCCTGGCCAGGGACAGGTGTCCATGGAGGAGGGAGAAAGTGGACACTCCAAGGGGCATATTTATAGCAGTTGGAGTTAAAAATACAACCAGCCTGGTCCCAAAGCCTGGGCTGGACACGATGGTGTGGACCTCTGTGATGAGTGAGCCTCACAGTGCCAAGGAGCAGAGTGGGGTGGGGAGGAAGGCCCCTCGCCACAGAAAGCCCCAAGAGTCCGCTCGCCCAGAGGTCTGCGATGCCATGAGGTGAGGTGACTAGTCACCGGCAACCCGACGTCTCTTCCCACGTCTGGCTTCCTCGCCAGCTGGAGCTTAGATCGTGGAACACAGAGGGGAGCTGCAGGAACGAACGCATTGATGAAATCTGCAGGGCAGGGGAGGACTTTCCAAAGAGCTTCACATTTAACCATGGTGTTTTCCCCCCAAGTTTTACTGAGATATAGTTGGCATATAACATTGTTTTAGTTTGAGGTGTACAGCGTAATGATTTGCTATATGTATATATATGTATTGAGGAATGATCATGGTGGTAAGTTTCGGTAACAGCCATCACCTCACAGTTACTCTTTATTCACAAGTTGACTGATTGGCAAGTGTGTCACTGATGTACATTGTGTTGTATCTATTGAAATGTGCTTCTGGAAAGAGATGGAACATTGGAGAAAACTGCTTTTGTGATGAAAGCATTGTTGCAAATTACAAAAACCACTTTTTTTTAATGAATGTAAAATTTATATTCATTTCTTTTGGTACAAACTAGTGTTTATTTTAAAATAATATTTAGGAATTTATACTCACAGGACATGTTATAGTTAACATCCAAAGACAAAAAATATTTCGTGACAATTTATTATATACTTAGTACTAAAAAGCTCCTAAATCTGAACAGTGTTGGCATTACAAGATTAGAGAGTTGTTTTTGGCTAATGATTATTATAGAAAAACACTGAAGAAAATTTCAACCATTATAATCGGTAAAGGTATAATTTTATATTTCATGAAGGACAGTAGTCATATTCAGCAATAGCCTCATTTATAGAGTATACTAACCTCGAGGTTGTATTTTAATGCTGTTTCTTTTCAATTCTCTTCTTGCAAATAACCAACAAGGCAGAAACTGCTTACAACTGACAGTCCAAACAAAGGAGGAATCATGGCTAACTGTCTGGTTGCTAATATTTGTTAAAGGCAAATTGCAAACTTCTAAGTATGGTCCAACATCACCAAAAGGAGTAAAGTTGCTCCCTCTGACCACCTTATTCCATGAAAAAAGTGTACTTTGACTTCTAAAATGGATTTCAAAAATTCAGTAGGAAGATTTAACAACTATCAACATTTCCAACACTGATTTTTCTAATACCCAGAAACATCCACTTAGCAGTTATAAGACTAATTTGAAAAACTGAATACTATTATACAAATGTAAATTATTACTATTAGCTAGTAGGAAAAATCACTTGATTCTTAATCCTGTTTATATTTAATTATAAACATAAGACTGATTTTTAGAATAAAAAGAATGAAGAACATCTCCATCATGTGTCTTTGTTCCCAATAATCCCTTTCAGATAGATCTGTGAAGTAATATAGAGCACAGTGTCGACATACCTTTCATTTCAAAGGCCAAAAAAAAATTGGCCTTAAGTAGTGAGATCACTTCTATTAGGCTTTATATTAGTATCAATTAATGAGTTAGTCAGTCAAAGGAGTATCAGTTGATTTAATCTCGCCCAAATGAATGGGTCTCTGTTGGTTGATCAATGCAACAGAGAAACTCTGCAGGTAAGAAGTATCCAAGATATTCCACTGTGTCTGGGGTTGTGTCATAATGGTAGTGCCACCTTCTTCATGATGACTGAAACAATGAGTGTGCTCCAACCACAAATCAAACCCTGGGTCTCTGGAGATAAAAACTGGCAAACCAAAGGAGGCTTTGTCTCAAAAACATAACCATTTATTCAAGTCTTCATCAGAGTTCAATGGGCAGGAAGAAAATTCTGCTGTCATAATGTGAATCTTCACTTTTCTCATCTGAATCACGAAAGTACCTCCCATTCCTACAGGCTTATCTCAATAATGTTTTTCAAGAGTCTGTCTTGGGCTTCCCTGGTGGCACAGTGGTCTGAGAGTCCACCTGCCGATGCAGGGGACACGGGTTCGTGCCCCGGTCCGGAAAAATCCCATATGCCGCAGAGCAGCTAGGCCCGTGAGCCATGGCCACTAAGCCTGCGCGTCCGGAGCCTGTGCTCCGCAACGGGAGAGGCCACAACAGTGAGAGGCCTGCGTACCGAAAAAAAAAAAAAAGAGTCTGTCTCATACAAGTCACAAACTTAAGTTTTCCAGTTCTTCTTTTGGCTTTCACCTCAATGACCTTTCCAGGTTGGCCTTCACTGGCAAAAAGATTAGCCAGTAATGCACACCCCAAATCATGATACTTGTCACTGTATTTCTCTAGTAGGCACCCTCCCTCTGCCGAGTTAACAGGAGCAAGGTAACTTCCATTCACAGGAGGTTTGTGTTCACTTTCTGTTTGAACAACTGGCATAAACTCAGAATTGAATCCAAGAGTCTGAAATGGGCCTGCTCCTGCTCCAAGAACAAAAGCTCCACGAAGCTGGATTTCTTTTAAGATTTTATTTAGATCATAAACTTTTTTTTTTATTTATAAGAGGTAATAAGGCACACCTCCTACTTCTGCAATTCTAGTTTTCCCACAGATACCTTTTACGGGAAAGGTAAATGGCTCCTTAGTCAAATTAGGGCAATCAACTACAGACACCTGGACATCAGCAAAGTTATCCTTTAGCACCTTCTGCTGAACTCCAAACTCCGGAACTCCGCGCTCCAGCTGCCCTCCTTTCCACGTGCTGCCTCTCCCCTTCTGCGCAGGTCCTAAGCAGAGGCCCCGCCCCACGCTTGGACGTCGCCCCGCCTAGGCCCCGCCCCACGCTCCAACGTCCCGGAAACGAAAGAAGGCTGCTGGGAGAGGCCGGGAGAGGGCCTCTTCCCGCTTGCGGGGTCCCAGTGCAGAGCGGGTCCCGCGTGAGGCCAGGGACGCGGATGCAGACCTCTGGGGCCTGTCGCAGGCCTGGATTAACTGACACACATGGCAGAGAGACACCAGCTCCCAGGTACTGCCCGCCACCGTCCACCATCTAGGGAATGCGGCCGGGGACCCCCTCACCCACTGCCGTGGGAGTGGGACGGGGCTGAGAAGAGGAGAAACACGCAGGGATGAGGCCTGACCAGGGAACGCCTGGGGGACCCACATGTGAAATCTAAAAAAAGATGAGTGGTTTTTTTTTTCAAGAGAGAAAGAGCTGGGAAGAAGCACAGTGACAGGAGACCCGAGTGTGAGCGGACATGTGCCTCCTTCCCCGTCTCCTGCACACGCTGCTGGGTTGATTACTCACCGTGGCTGGGCCGTGGGGTCAGGCTTTGCCCTGGGGAGTTGGGCAATTACAGTTCTGAGTGTTGAAAAAAATAGTCTCATTGTGCCCATGGGCACCTCTGGATGCTCAGAGGGAAAGGTGTCAGCAGGGTCCTCCTCGTCAAGCTGCCCAGAGACCCTGACTAAAGGGGAGAATTATGTGTATTAAACTCCCTGCGTTCTCTCCCCTTTACTCCTACCCACCCCTACTTCCCAGACTCCAAAGCAAAAAACAACACAAGAGTGACAACGGTGGCCAGCTTACAGATAGAGAGCTGTGAAAAAAATCCAAACTAGATTTTCAAGTCCACCCTGTTTATGCGACTTTCCAAGTGGTTAAGTCAATGATTCCCAGCCCCGGTTTTAGGACACCCCCGGGTGTCTTTATTCCAAGGGCGATCGTGAAATTCCAAAAATAAAATGATTTTAAGTCCCTGCACTTTAAGCTCACACCTTGTACTCGTTACAAGCACACACTTTCAGAGGGAAAGAGATTGAGAAATCCAACAACAGTCTGATTCCAACAGACCGGCCACAGCAATCAAAATACCACTTTGTATTTGGGTAACGCTTTGTGGCTTTGAGAGCTCTTTCTGATTCCTGGGTTAGTGACTAAACGTGTGAATTAATACAAAAGATGACTGTTCTAGCCTCCACATTGCACTAGAGGTAGGAACGGAGACGGGCCCTTCCTCTGGCACGAAGCTATCGCTATGTAGCTCATCTGTGAAGTTTCAGTCTGTCAGCGGCTGGTGGAGGTGCTGTTTGGAAAAAAGCTGGTGGCTCAGGCCTGGGCGGCAGTGGTATTGCTTGGGCCAGGCAAACAGGGCTCTGCGGGGCCCGGGGTCATGGTCAAAGAGAAGGAAGGTCAGGCAGCTTCAGGCTGGCTTTCCCACTGGGCCGAGCAAGGCTGGAAGTTCTGGGGCAGCGGCGGCCAGGTTAGCAATGAGCTCATGAGCAGCAAGGCCCAGGCTGAAATCTGGGTCCATTTCTTCCAGAGCTCACTCCCCTGCCAGCCTGCAGAGCTGCCTCTCGGTCGAATTCCTAGAACTGAGTTGTGTTCAGAGAAACTAGGGTCTGCTTATGTGGGGCTGCCTGCATCCTAACAGGTTGATGTTTATTTTAAAGCAACACCATGGAAATTGAAGAACAGAGAGCAAAGTTGGTTTTAAAGAAAATAAATAGGAGACAAAAACTGAGAGAAACATTATGTGTCACAGAAACACAATTCGAAGAGGTTCAGAAGGCCTTCTGCTGAAGCAAGCAGGGCTTCTTCCTCCACTCCTACCTCTGGCCTCACCCTGTTCAGCGCCGGCCCACCTGTTCACTCCCCCCTGAGGGCTGAAGTGCTGTCTGCTTGTGGTTTTGATGCCTCGGGGGCAGGATGGCTCAGGGCCCCTCTCTAGAGAGGGACAGCTCATTGAGAAAATGGCCAAGGGCAGAGAAACAGCTCCAAAGGCTGCTAAGACCAGCCAGAAAGAGTTAGGCTGTAATTAGTGGGGTTTGGGTATCTGTCTCCAGAAATCTAGCCCAGCAGGTACACTGAGTGTTTATAAAGAATGAACTAAAGTTAAAAACGTAAAAATGCACATTATATGTGTGTTGTGAATGACATTCACATGCACTGTGTACAACTGTACTGAATACAGTTTTCCAGTCCATATGTGAAACAATGTGGCAGATTAATAATTTTGGCAATCATATTAGCTGTAGATAACCAACACATAAACCCACATGCTACTGTAATTTGGCAGTTTATTTGTATTTTTGGGAGTCACAACTAATGCTGCATAAGTACATCAAGGTTCACTTTATCAATTCAGGGACTGACTGTTGTATTATTTTATATCTCACTCTGAAAGACAGAATTAAAACATCTTTAGGGTAGAAAAACATATTTCAGAAAAAACTTTATTTCCTCTTTAAATTGACCATATCTGGCTGTATACTTTTTTTTTTTCGGTACGCGGGCCTCTCCCTGTTGTGGCCTCTTCCGTTGTGGACCACAGGCTCTGGACGCACAGGCTCAGCGGCCATGGCTCACAGGCCTAGCCTCTCCGCAGCATGTGGGATCCTCCTGGACCGGGGCACGAACCCGTTTCCCCTGCATCGGCAGGTGGACTCTCAACCACTGCGCCACCAGGGAAGCCCCTGGCTATATACTTTTTAATTTATTTCAGTATTTTTACCATGGGTAGTTAGGTCTAAGCAACAAAAAGGAATTGTCATTCCCCAGGATATAATATACATGATAGAAAATGACTGTCCTTCTGTATTCACACTGACACAGACAATTACAAAAGGGGCAGTCTGGGATCTACTTTATTTTCTGCGGTTGTCATAAAAAGCAAATGTCTATTTTCACTTGGGAAATGGGATACATTACAAAAATCAGGTCAAAAGATGCAGATAGTTGTCACTGTTTATATGTAGCTTTAAACCCTGGAGAATGTTCTTAATGTTTTATTTCCCGTTCATTTAGTAGCTTCCATGACTAGGTTTGGGTGCAAGGAAATTTCTGGAAATATACTTCATAAAAAATCATGACCACATATTCTTAGTATACACTTTCAATAGTCAGGCATAGTCTCCAGATTTCGATTTTCCTAAAGTCCTGGCAGTTTGCTACACGTCAGTGATATTTGTTCATACTTTATGTACTATTTTATGATGATTCAGGCAGATTCGGGTTATAAGTATCTTTAGGAGAACTGCATCCTTTGTTTATTACAGAATATAGACAATGCTGCATGAACAATTTCTCGCCTAAATGGATGGCAACCACATACTTCTACTTGCTGAGGCCAAACTTTCAGAATCATTTTTGATTCCTCTCACATTCAACATCCAAATCCACCAGACAGTGCTTTTGACTCACCTGTGGAATATATCCAGAATCTTCCCAGGGCTCACAGTTTCCCCTGCCATCCTGGAGTGAGGCCCCATATTCGGGCATCGTCCTCCTGTCTGGTCCTCTTTCAGTCTGTTTTCTGCCCAGCAGGCAGAGTGTCCCTTTTAGAGCATGAATCAGATCTTGTCACTGTCCTGTCCCAGCCCTGCCATGGCCCACCTCACTCAGAGGGAGAGTCAAAGTCCCCACGATGGTCAGCCAGGCCCACACTCCTCGCCCCCAGCTCCACACTCTGCACCAGCCACGCTTCCCTGTCCACCATGCCTCCAGGCCTTTGCTCTCCCTTTCCGGATAGTCACTTGGCTGGTTCCTTCACTTCCTTCAAGTATCGACCTAAATCTCACCTTCTTAGTGAAGCCTGGTGTGAATTCTCCCATTTAGGATGGGAGACCGTCCTGTCACAAACCCGCCCCCAAACAGTGCGGGTCTCTGCATGCCACGCTCCTCCTCCTCTTTCCGTAGCCCTTGTCCATCACCCTTAGCAAATGGTAGGACTTGCCTGTTTATTACGGTTATTGTTTGTTTCCTCCCTAAACTGGAATGTACATTCTGGAAGGCAGGTATCTTTCTTTGTTCTGTTCACTGATGCATCCCCAACTTGATAAATACCTGTTTATTTCAAGCGTCCAGAGGCACTTGATAAATACCTGTTGGAGGCATCAGTGTGATGCCTCAAACTACCTAACGGAGCAGCATCACATGGTCGCTCTGGTGAAGGCCTGTGGGGCTGCAGGCCACCCTCCCTGCACTGGGCTATGGCTCAGTCACGTCTTACCTGGAGAAGGACCAGGGCCCAGCCTCCTTTGAGCTGTCTTATAGATGGATTCATGGAGTGCCTGTTTTTCTTTTCCTTTTTAGCACCTTTAATTATCCTGAAAAACAATTTGAGTGTGATGGTAAATTAAAACATGTTTCTAACATGAGTAATTTATTCTGATGTATGTGCTTTTCCAGGTGTGTGGGCAGGGCTGACCTTGTGAGTAGACCACTCATGTAGTCTTGTGCAGTTGGAAGGGTCTGAGGAAGGCCAGCTTGCCCCCAAATATCTTCCTTCTGGTGGCATGGTCCACCAGGAGGTTAATGGGCTAGAGGGACAGTTATTGAAGTTTGTGATGACTCCCACCTGGGGGAGGCAAGTCTTGATTGTTCACTTGGTTAGTGAAATCCTAAATGGTGAGAAATAGTATGGAAATGCATTAGCGAATGAGTTAAAGCTGGAAGCATGAGAATGCTTATTAGAGCAATGGCTTGTTGATGGCATGTCTGACATTCACAGTGCAGTTTTCCTTTAATGCCCTTCAGAATGGAACTTCAGCATCTGCCTCGGTCAGGATGTGGCGGGAGGCTGCGTGGTGGTCCCTGGGCCAACCTGCCTGTGTTCCCTGAGGAGAGCTGACTGGCTCTCAGCTGAGGCTCAGTTCAGAGAAGGAACGCCTTAGAACAGCAGTCACCTACCAGACAAATAGCAAAAGCTCTGGGCACCTGGTGACAAAGATGAGCATGGCAGTTTTTGTTTGAAGGATTTTCCCGGATCTTTCTGATCTATCTACCCGGAAGTTAATGCGAACGAATGCCGACCATTAGTCTGGACCAACGGGTCTTCAGCCTTCCTCGGGAGCATTCGGGGCTGGCAGCTTTCCTACCAGACACACGATCCACTCCCACACAAATGAGGAAGGGAACAGCCTTGGGCCCTGAAGCCTGCGGCTACTCAGACACGAGGCCTCGGAGGCCGTGGGTGAGGAAAACAGGTCCCGCAGCATCTGTGACCGTAGTGCACAGACCATCACCTTCTTTTCTCCCCACTGCAGTCAGGAAAGTGCAGGGTCTGGAAATACACACAGTGAAAGAGGGGACACCCTGTTTGTACTGCGCACATCTGCGGTTTCCGAAGTGTAGGCTTGTACACAAGTGTAACTTCTGCTACAACGCAACGTCTTTCTGCTGCTTCTCCCTGCTTGCAGCTGGGAGGCCTGGCAGGGACCGCCACTGGGCCTTTATTAGGTGGGTCTCACCAGGGCGCACGGGCACGGCCTCTGTTCTGAAGTCGCTAAAGCATTAGCGCAGGCCGTGGGTCCAGCCCTCGGCCCATTGCAGGCCTGCCCGGCTCTCTTTCCAGAGGGCGGAAGTGCCTGTCCTGCTTCCCAGTGTCCACCAGGCCACAGGTTGTCTGATCCAGGAGCTTCCATCTCCAGACAGGCCTGGACCTGGGGGGCGGGGCCGCGGCAGGATAAGGAGGAGCCTGGAAGGCGCAGGGCCTGGGGAGAGGTGGAGCCTGGGCTGGAAAGGGTGTGTCCTGGGTAGGGCCTGAACTTGGAGGGGCGTGGCCTCAACTTGGGCGGAGCCCGAGGTGGGGCAGGGTAGGCGGGACCTGAAGTCCCCACCCGGGTTGGGTGGGACCTAGGAAGGGGTGGGGCCCTAGGTGGAGCCTGTATTGGGAGGGGCGGGGCCTTGGTGGGCGGGGTCACCCTCCCTCTGTTGGCTCAGTTCCCTCTAGGCAAAGCTGCGAGTCTGATCTGGAGGGGTTTCCTTGTGGAGCGATTGCAGGAAGGGTGATGTGCTCTAGCCTTCTTGTGTTTGTCCTGTTCCTACCCTACACCCAGGGATAAGCTAACTGGTTCAGACAACGGAGAAATGTGCCCCATCAGGGGCTCCAAGCGTTTTTCCCGGACCGGGCTCCTGGCCATTAGAGTAGATGAGACAGACACAGGCCCCTTAGGAATGAGCTGCCTTACAGGTGAGATGAACTGTGACCTTCCACGAATCAAAATGCTTTTCAATGGTTTTATGGTTTAAAATCACAAAAGAAATACAAGATTATTGCTTAAAAAAATCAAAATAATTCTGTTGTATATGGAGTAAAAAGTGAAATCCTTCTTTATATTTCTTGCCCTCCACTCCCACTCTCTGCATGGGACACTGTTGAAGCACTGTTGAAAGGTTTGGTGCACCTTTCTGGAGGTTTTCCTGTCCATTAAGTGTGAGTGCACACACAATCCACATTAAACATACACATGGTGTTTTTTTTCTTTTTCTTATGTACATAGGGCTGTAGCTTACATACTCAAAACAAAAACACTGCATCAGGAGGGTGTTCCTAGCAGTATATTTGATCCATCTCATTCTTTTCAACCAGGGCATACCATTCCACAGTATGGGTGCAATCATGAAAACATTTGGTGGCTGTATTAGTTTCCTGGGGCTGCCGTTAAAAAAGATTACCACAGTCTTGGTGGCTTAAAACCACAGAAATTTGTTCTCTCACAATTCTGCAGTCTAGAAGTCCAAAATCAAGGTGTCAGCAAGACCATGCTCCCGCAGGGCTCTGGGGGAGGATCCTTCCTTGCCTCTTCCAGTACTGGGGGCTCTAGGAAATCCTTGGTGTTCCTTGGCCTGCAGCTGCATCACTCCAGTCTTCCTCCATCTTCATATGGCCTTCTCTGTGCATCTTCTCTTTTTATAAGGACATTGAATTTGGGGCCCATCTTAACTAATTGCATCTGCAAAGACTCTGTTTCCAAATAAGGTCACATTCTGAGGTTCTGGGTGGACATGAATTTTGGGGGACCACTGTTCAACTCCCTATGGTAACCATAGGTCTTGATGGCTTCATTTTACTGCCCATTGTCTGTGTCCTAGTCCAAACCCAGATGGAAGAGTCATAAGGGCCCATTCCTGATAAACTTTCCATTCATCCCATGAACAGCAATGGACTGAGCACCTGCTATGGGCTAGGCACCTAGATTAGAATAAGCTGTGGGCAAGACCGAGGCTCCGGCCTCACACAGTGCACTTGCTCTGTGACAAGGGCTATATGTCTGTCGTCAGAGAATCCCCATGCCTAACACAGTGCCTGGAGCCTAATAACTAAGTGTTCAATTAATGAATGAGTGAATGGATAAATGAGAGATACTGACAAACAAGCAGATAATAATAATACATAGTGGTATGATACTGCGATAGGGACAAAGTACAGGGCAGTCAGAAGAGCAGCTGTAATCTAGACTTTGGGCGTTAGGGATGCTTTGTTGGATGAAATAACTCCTAAGTTGGGACCTTACTGGAGTTAGGCAAAGAATGTGGGGTCGGAGTGGGTGGAATGTTCTAGGCAGAGGAAAGGGTGGCTTGGCAACTGGAGGTGAAACAGGTGTAGAGAATCAGAAGCCATTAGCCTCTCAGGATGGGTCCTGAGCCATCTCCGCGGGGGGACAGTGGTAAAGGAAAAGCTGCAGGGCCCTCTAGAACAGTCTGTCTAATAGAACCTTCTGCAGTGAGGGAAGTACTCTAGATCTGGTCCGTCCAAGGTGACGGCCATAGCCACATGTGGCTAGTGAGCACCTGAAATGAGGTTAATATAACTGAGGAACCGAACGCTTAATTTTATTAAATTTTTAAGAATTTAAATATTAGCCACGTGTGCCAGGAGTTCTTGTATGAACAAAGCAGCTCTAGATCCTAATATCCTAACTTAATCCAAAATCACACTTTTGTCCATGAATTTAACTTCTTCCTGTACTACTAAGTCCTTTGCTAGATTTATCTACCGTCGGGGAGCCAGACGGATCTGAGCTCTGCCTGCTGTCCAGGTTAACAGAGGCCACATCAGGAGCTGGGTGGCAGAGGCAGAGCCAGGGCTTAGATCTGAAATGCAGTTAACATTTCTTAAATGTCTACGGTAATCTAGACACACATGACCGTTCTTTGAAACACACACTGTTACTCTTAATTTAAAGAACTAAGTGTAAATATGTACCAACAGTGGGAAAGACCCATTGCCTCTGGGTAGAGTCAACTGAGGATCAGAGGTCAGGAGGTTAGGGGGCAGGAGAGTTTCTTTTCACAAAATGCCCTTTTATACTGTTAGATTTAATATGAGCACACGCTATCATTAAAAGTCAACCAAGAAAGCAAAACCAGTGGTTTTTAGTGGTAAACAGTGGCTACTACAAAACGAAGGGAATTAGAATTCCCCTTGGCTCTGGGAGCCAGCTGAGCAAGGTCTAAAGTCAGTGAGATTTACTTGATGCACTTACTGTAGATGAGATTTTAAAAGCTCACCATTTCCCAGAGACAGTGCTTCCTAGCTGTTGTCTGGAGAGGGGCAAGGAGGCTCCCCAGATTCCATAAGAAGCAGGCAACCTAAAATGTACCCCATGCCAAACAGGCCATGAGTTGTGCCATGTTTAAACTGTAACTGGGTGAGAGAGAGTGAATCACAACTAAGAAAATGTGGTCACAAGGAGAAGTCAGGATATGGGTTTGCTGGGCAACTCCAGAGATATGTCAGAAGCGGCTGCACCAGCAGGCTGACTCGGTCCTCCGGCTGCAGCCAGACAGCCACGGCCATAAGGACCTGAAAAGGGGATACTTTAAGGATATCAGGTCTCCTTTGTTCTGTCTTTATATCCAGTAAGTAGCGTTCTTACCTTCCTTTGCATTTTGTAGTGCGTTTTCCCACTGGGGACAAACAGTGCTGACTGGGTGAAACAAGTATGCTCATGATACACAGGAGTGACTGCGTTAATGCTCTGCAGTGCCACAGCCAGTCCTCTGTGAATTTGGATTTCGGGGGCCAGCGTCACATATGGAAGCAACACAGGCTTGGAATGAGAGGAACCCAGCTCCCAGCTTCTCCCCTCATTAATGTGTGATCTTGACCTTATTACTTAACCTCTGAGCTTCAGCTTCTCCTGTGCAAGATGGAAATGAGCTTGGGTAAAAATCGAGAAAATACGGGCAAAGCTTGAGATAATGTCATGTGATAGACATGTGATAGACATTCGATAGATGGTTCTCTCTCACTCTCCCATGTATAAATGAACATATCAAACCATACATATATGACACAGAGTCCCCCTCAGTGAGCTGGACGGGACTCCAGCTACACGCACAGCCTCTAAGCTCCCCCAGAGTCCGTCAGCCAGCTCCATCGAGTTTATTTGGGTTTGGGACATCAGATCAAGCTCTGAAGACAGGAGCCTGGATCTAGGCAAAGTCTACCACCGGCTGGATCTGTGACTGAGCAAGTGACAGGGCCTGGCTGGGCCTCAGAATCCTCATCTGTCAAATCATGGGGACACCTGAGCAAGAAAGAGCAACATTGCAAACCACAAAGGATAAAAGTGGGAGTAATGGCAGAGGAAAAGGACTCAAGTCAAAGACAGTGACACTTGCAGCAGCATCTCCAGAATCCTTCTTTCCTATATGCTGACTGATGACGCTGCACCGGAGCCCTAGCCTTCGGTGGCCGCTTCTGAGCAAGTGCACTTGGTGGGAAGGAAAGGGCCCCTGGAGGCTGTGCAGTCAGGCGGGGTTGGGGCAGGGTTTGTGCCTGGCGGGGAAGCTCCATTCAAGTTGCCTCTGTCGTGTTTGACAATGATTTTCCCTGAATGAAGGACCCTTAAAACATTTTCTGGCATGTAGTGAAATTTTAATAACTCTATATTTTGTATCAGAAGCAAGATGTAAATGTTACTGGATCACAAGGGAAAACTCAGTTCTGTTTTACTCATTCACACAACCCAGTGAAGTGTACAATGGAAAGGACTTGGATGGGTGTGATTCACACTTCTTTCCCGAAGTAGGATAAGCAACAAGGCCATGTCCGAATGGACAGTGGTCATGGAGGCACATAACACTCATGTCCACATACTGTTGGGAGGCAGTAAGATGCTCTGATATGGGTTCAGCCGGGGCTGGAAGCCAATAGCATTTGGAGAGAGCAGGGTCTGAACAATAAGGCTGCAGCAGGGTCTGAACAATAAGGCTGTTTCTTCTCCCTGAGTCAGTAAAGACTAAAACCATTAGCTTCAGAAATTGCCTTCTTGGGCTGAGTCCCCACTCCTCCTTCCAGAACTTAGACAAAGACCTCAACTCTGTTCTCAGCTTCCCCACCTGTAACTTAAGGGCATCCTTCATCAGCAGGGGCGGAAAGCCAATAGCATTTGGAGAGAGCAGGGTCTGAACAATAAGGCTGCAGCAGGGTCTGAACAATAAGGCTGTTTCTTCTCCCTGAGTCAGTAAAGACTAAAACCATTAGCTTCAGAAATTGCCTTCTTGGGCTGAGTCCCCACTCCTCCTTCCAGAACTTAGACAAAGACCTCAACTCTGTTCTCAGCTTCCCCACCTGTAACTTAAGGGCATCCTTCATCATTCTCACAGGGTTGTTCTGAGGATTAACTCAGCGAGTAGCTGTAGAGTCTGGCCCTTAGCGCTTGTGAAGGTCAGCATCGTGCAGAAGAAGCGGAGGAACGGGGTGGCGGGACGCGGCGAGCCAGACGAAGCCTAAGTGGCAAAGTTCGGTTTTGAGCAAAAGCCCAAGTCATGGGAGGGGAGGCTGACACGGCTTCTGGTGTTCAATCAGGAAGAGAAGGTTTAATCAGTAATCACCTAGTGAGAGAGGAAAAACTGTAGGTTATTGTCATCCTTCCTCCCTCTCCTCAACATACAAATGCCACATTAATGACGTCCCCCAGAAAAGAATCCCTCTTTGACCCACACGCCCCTTCAGTTACTGAACCCTCTGTCCTCCATCCACTCCTGACTCCAGGGAAGGTCCCGCCGTCTCTCCTCCGTCCACAGCAGGGCTCCAGGCTGCCTCTTACACCGTCCTCCTGTGCTTTCTCTTGTTCTCTCTTGCACTTGCTCCATCAGGCTTCACTCCACGAAGGCTACCAATATCAGGGTCCTTAGTGACCTTAGTGGGGCTACATCAACCCGCAATTCTTAGTCTTCCTCTTTCTCGACTGATTTGCGGCTCTTGTCACATTTGACCAATTCCTCCTCATTACACGATTGTTTTCAGTTGGCTTGGGGGACACCACACGCCCTTGGTTTTCTCCTCTGTCCCTGACTGCTGCTTTGGAGTCTCCCGTGCCGTTCTTCCTCACCCCCAAACTCTGCCCATTGCGGTGCTCAGGGTATCATGGGTCCTCTTCACTTCTGGTGATCTCATTAGTCTTCTGGCCACCGGTAGGGTGAGGTCTCCCACATTCAGATCTCCGGCCCAGACCAGCTCCCTTAACTCCAAGTTTATGTCCAACACCCCAGGTGAACAGGCATCTCAAGCCTCCAACTCTTTTTTTTTTTTTTTGACATAGGAATACCAACTTCATTTTGTCCAGGAAGCATGTTAAAAGAAAAAAAAAAACTTTACTATTTAGAATCACCTTCATTTCACAAAACAAAGGACATGTTAACATTTTAAAAATAGAAAGAGCATAATCGCAGAATCAAGCCTCCCAACTCTTGCTCTTTCCCCCAAAACTTGCTGCTCGTGTGGCTCTTACTTCAGTAAATGACAACTTCATGCTTTTGGTTGCTGCTCGGGACTGAATTGTGTCCCCCAAATTCATATGTTGAAGCCCTAAGCCCCCATGTGACTGTATTAGAGAGAGGGCCCTATGGCGAATTAAGGTTAAATGAGGTTGTAAAGGTAGAGTCCTGATCCCATAGAACTGGTGTCCTTATAAGAAGAGGAAGAGACACAGAGATCTGTCAGCAAATTCTGTCTTCAAAATACATCCAGACTATCTGCCACTCATCACCAACAGGGTTCAGGCTGTTGGATTATTGCAGCAACCTCTTAGCTCATCTTCCTGTGCTAGTAGGAAGGAAGGTGCCATCCACCTGGTACCTGAAAAGCTTTCCTTGGGAACGTGGGGAGTTTTCATTCTTCTGAGGTTGGAATAATCCTCGGAGAAACAATATGTGGGGTTCAAACAGTCCCAGTGGTCTCCTTGGGACTTTCCATGAGGAAAAAAGGAAAGTTACCCAGAAAAGCAGTGGTTCCAGTGTCCGGCCAGGGTCGGCGTGGGCCCGCTGAGAGCACTTGCCTGCGATGCGGATCACAGCCAGCCTGGCCTTGGGCCCTACATCCTCCACCAAGCCCGCTCTAACCCCAGGAGGGAGTCTGATACTCACAATGCAGCCAAGAACTGTTACTGGAACTCCATGTTCTGATGGCTCCTGCAGAGACCGCTGACAATTTTGGCTTCAGAGTACACTCTTCCAGGAAAAACCTTCTACAGAACAGATTTCAAATCACATCAAGTCACAAAAAGATATTCTTTCTGACAAAGAGGCAGGAGGAGCCAGGGGCTGCCTGACCTTTGGCGAGGGGTCAGCCTGGGCCTGCCTGCACCTACTTGCTTCGGTGCAGGAATTAACCCTGGCGGCTTCTTCCTCGAAGGCCAGAAAGCCCAGAGCGCTGAGTGTGCTAAGACTGCTGCCTCCCAGTTCCTGGTGGGCGCTGGTTACAGGAAGGCAAGGGGTCTTTGAGTTTGGCTCCTGCCAGCTGGGACGATGAGAGCTTATAGCCTTCAGAGCACGTCTCGTTGAATGTTTGTGCTCATTCCTTAAAACTTTCTGAAACAGGCGGTTAAGAACCGGTGACTTCAAAGTGAAATGAAAGGCATAAGAGAAAGCATCGTGGGTGTTGTATAGCAACCATCTTCAAGAAACACGAAGCACCTCACATCAGGGGATGTCTTGACATACGGTCCCCAGACTCTGGAGGCCCAGGTTGCCTTCGGTCCCTTGCCATGGGATGCTGGGTGGATATAAATGATTTGTTTCTCGTCTTTAATAAAGTACTTAAAATGGCCACAGTGGTACATGCATCCGGTTAAGAAGTTCCAGCAGCACCAAGGCTTCGTGAAGGACCACAGGCTTTTCTCCAGCTCTCTCGCCCCTCCCACCACCCCTCCTCCTCTCTTGGTTTTTATCAGGGGACTTTTAGTTTTACACCGTCATGGTTCATATCCACGTTTGCCTCTAGAAACACAATAAAATGTGGTGCTCTGTAGATTTATTCCAAATGTTTCAAACATGTAAATAGTGTTTGATATGCAAATGTCAAGGTCTTTTAAGATCTTTAGGCTCTAACTCTCTGGGGCCTGGGTCCCTGTGTGATTACCGAAGAAAACCCTGGCTTGGCCCAGTCAGTTGTCTTCCAATCGTCTCTTTGGGGTGGCAGGAACCATGCAGGCAGCAGCAGATCCCATCATGTAAAAACTTCATTCTGCACGTATCTGCATGGCTCCAGACCAGGTTTGCAAGGCACACGCAGATGTTATGCAAGTACCTGAGGTAATTACTGACTAGTCTTGCTGGCTGCCTTGCAATAAAATCAGGGAGAAGGGCTCCACAGCTCAACCCCATTAGGTCACCAGAAGGCCCAGTATCTTCTTCTGAGCGTGAGTTTAGGACAGGAGAGCTGACAAAGATGGAAATGTAGGCTTCTGGGTAGCTGTCAGGGCCTGTTGACGTCACCCCGCAGAAGCTGCAAAAATAAAATAAAAGTGAAAAGATTTCCCAAAGCCTTTGACAGAAAAAGTACTTTTTAATCAGATGCAGAAATCCTTCTCAGCAAACAGCAGTGCTGAAGCAGCCACACTCAGGCCACAGCACGGTGAGGGCCAATGAAGCAGGACCTGCTTTCAGTGTCAGACTGTGGACCCAGGTGGACCCAGGTTTGGTTCTTGGCTTTGTTCCTTATGAGCTGTTGGGTCCTGTTAACTTACTTCCTCTCTGTAAGCCTGTTTCCTAAAGTGTAGGGGTACCTGCCTTACCCTTCTTGTGGGATGGTGAACCTCCACGCCCAGCAGGCTGTGCACAGCTGGTCACCACCACCCACCTCCTGTTCCCAAGAGATGTTCATGTCTTCGCTCTGGTCCATCCTGTTTAAGGCAGGATTGAGCCAAAACCTGCAGAGGGACCTCATCTTCAAATGCATATTTTTTTATCATCTTTATTGGAGTATAATTGCTTTACATTGTTGTGTTAGTTGCTGCCCTATATCAAAGTGAATCAGCTATACGTATGCATATATCCTCATAACCCCTCCTTCTTGCATCTCCCTGCCACCCTCCCTATCCCACCCCTCTAGGTGGTCACAAGGCACCGAGCTGATCTCCCTGTGCTATGCGGCTGGTTCCCACTAGCTATTTTACATTTGGTAGTGTATATATGTCCATGCCACTCTCTCACTTCGTCCCATCTTACCCTTCCCCCTCTCCGTGTCCTCAAGTCCGTTCTCTACGTCTGCGTCTTTATTCCTGTCCTGCCCTTAGGTTCGTCAGAACCACTTTCTTTTTTTTAGATTCTATATATATGTGTTAGCATATGGTATTTGTTTTTCTCTTTCTGACTTCACTCTGTATGACAGACTCTAGGTCCATCCACCTCACTACAGATAACTCATTTTCATTTCTTTTTATGGCTGAGTAATATTCTATTGTATATATGTGCCTCATCTTCTTTATCCATTCATCTGCTGATGGACACTTAGGTTGCTTCCATGTCCTGGTTATTGTAAATAGTGCTGCAGTGAACATTGTGGTACATGACTCTTTTTTTAAAAAAATAAATTTATTTATTTTTATTTTTGGCTGCGTTGGGTCTTCGTTGCTGCGTGGGGGCTTTCTCTAGTTATGGTGAGCGGGGGCTACTCTCCGTTGTGGTGCGTGGGCTTCTCATTGCGGGGACTTCTCATTGTGAAGCACGGGCTCTAGGCTCACGGGCTTCAGTAGTTGTGGCACGCAGGCTCAGTAGTTGTGGCTTGTGGGCTCTAGAGCGCAGTCTCAGTAGCTGTGACGCATGGGCTTAGTTGCTCCACGGCATGTGGGATCTTCCCAAACCAGGGCTTGAACCCGTGTCTCCTGCATTGGCAGGCAGATTCTTAACCACTGTGCAACCAGGGAAGCCCACATTACTGTATTTGAATTACGGTTTTCTCAGGGTGTATGCCCAGTAGTGGGATTGCTGGGTTGTATGGTAGTTCTATTTTTATTTTTTTAAGGAACCTCCATACTGTTCTCCATAGTGGCTGGATCAGTGTACATTCCCCTCAGCAGTGCAAGAGGGTTCCCTTTTCTCCACACCCTCTCCAGCATTTATTGTTTCTAGATTTTTTGATGATGGCCATTCTGACCAGACTGAGATGATACCTCATTGTAGTTTTGATTTGCATTTCTCTAATGATTAGTGATGTTGAACATCCTTTCATTTGTTTGTTGGCAATCTGTATATCTGCTTTGGAGAAATGTCTGTTTAGGCCTTCTGCCCATTTGTGGATTTGGTTGTTTGTTTTTTTGATATTGAGCTGCATGAGCTGTTTGTATATTTTGGAGATTAATCCTTTGTCAGTTGCTTTGTTTGTGAATATTTTCTCCCATTCTGAGCATTGTCTTTTCTTCTTGTTTAAGTTTTCGTTTGCTGTGCAAAAGCTTTTAAGTTTCATTAGGTCCCATTTGTTTATTTTTGTCTTTATTTCCATTTCTCTAAGAGGTGGGTCAAAAAGGATCTTGATGTGATTTATGTTATAGAGTGTTCTGCCTATGTTTTCCTCTGAGAGTTTTTTTTTTCTTTTTCTTTTTTTTTTTTTTTTGCAGTATGTGGGCCTCTCACTGCTGTGACCTCTCCCTTGCAGAGCACAGTCTCTGGACACGCAGGCTCAGCAGCCACAGCTAACGGGCCCAGCCGCTCTGCGGCATGTGGGATCCCCCGGACCGGGGCACGAGCCCATGTCCCCTGCATCGGCAGGCAGACTCTCAACCATTGCGCCACCAGGGAAGCCCTCCTCTAAGAGTTTTAGAGTGTCTGGCCTTACATTTAGGTCTTTAATCCATTTTGAGTTTATTTTTGTATACAGTGTTAGGGAGTGTTCTAATTTCATTCTTTTACATGTAGCTGTCCAGTTTTCCCAGCACCACTTATTAAAGAGGCTGTCTTTTCTCCATTGGATATTCTTGCCTCCTTTATCAAAGATAAGCTGACCATATGTGGGTGGATTTATCTCTGGGCTTTCTAATCTGTTCCATTGATCTATATTTCTGTTTTTGTGCCAGTACCATACTGTCTTGATTACTGTAGCTTTGTAGTATAGTCTGAGGTCAAGGAGCCTGATTCCTCCACCTCCGTTTTTCTTTCTCAAGATTGCTTTGGCTATTCAGGGTCTTTTGTGTTTCCATACAAATTGTGAAATGTTTTGTTCTAGTTCTGTGAAAAATGCTGTTGGTAGTTTGATAGGGATTGCACTGAATCTGTAGACTGCTTTGGGTAGTATAGTCATTTTCACAGTGTTGATTCTTCCAGTCCAAGAACATGATATATCTCTCCATTTGTTTGTATCATCTTTAATTTCTTTCACAGTGTCTTATAGTTTTCTGCATACAGGTCTTTTGTCTCCTTAGGTAGGTTTATTCCTAGGTATTTTGTTCATTTTGTTACAGTTTGTTACAGTTTGTTAAATGGGAGTGTTTCCTTAATTTCTGTTTCAGATTTTTTGTCATTAGTGTATAGGAATGCAAGAGATTTCTGTGCATTAATTTTGCATCCTGCTACTTTACCAGATTCATTGATTAGCTCAAGTAGTTTCCTGGTAGCATCTTTAGGATTCTCTATGTATAGCATCATGTCATCTGCAAGCAGTGACAGTTTTACTTCTTTTCTGATTTGGATCCCTTTTATTTCTTTTTCATCTCTGATTGCTGTGGCTAAAGCTTCCAGAACTATATTGAATAATAGTGGTGAGAGTAGGCAACCTTGTCTTGTTCCTGATCTTAGTGGAAATGGTATCAGTTTTTCACCATTGAGAACAATGTTGGCTGTGAGTTTGTCATATATGGCCTTTGTTATGTTGAGGTAGGTTCCCTCTATGCCTACTTTCTGGACAGTCTTTATCATAGATGGGTGTTGAATTTTGTTGAAAGATTTTTTTGCATCTACTGAGATGATCATATGGTTTTTATCCTTCAGTTTGTTAATATGGTGTACCACATTGATTGATTTGCGTATATTGAAGAATCCTTGCATTCCTTGGATAAACCCCACTTGATCATGGTGTATGTTCCTTTTACTGTGCTGCTGGATTCTGTTTGCTAGTATTTTGTTGAGGACTTTTGCGTCTATGTTCATCAGTGATATTGACCTGTGGTTTTCTTTTTTTGTAACATCTTTTGTCTGGTTTTGGTATCAGGGTGATGGTGGCCTCATAGAATGAGTTTGGGAGTGTTCCTCCCTCTGCAATCTTTTGGAGGAGTTTGAGAGGGATAGGTGTTAGCTCTTCTCTAAATGTTTGCTAGAATTCGCCTGTGAATCCATCAGGTCCTGGGCTTTTGTTTGTTGGAAGTTTTTAATTTTTTTTTTAAAATTTATTTTTTAGTTTTTGGCTGTGTTGGGTCTTCATTGATGCAAGTGGGCTTTCTCTACTTGCAGCGAGCGGGGGCTACTCTTCATTGCGGTGTGTGGGCTTCTCATTGCGGGGTCTTCTATTGTGAAGCACGGACTCTAGGCACGTGGGCTTCAGTAGTTGTGGCACGGAGGCTCAGTAATTGTGGCTCGCAGGCTCTAGAGTGCTGGCTCAGTAGTCGTGGTACACGGCCTTAGTTGCTCCACGGCATGTGGGATCTTCCCGGACCGTGGCTTGAACCCATGTCCCCTGCATTGGCAGGTGGATTCTTAGCCACTGTACCACCAGGGAAGCCGCTGTTGGAAGATTTTTAATCACAGTTTCAATTTCAGTGCTTGTGATTGGTCGGTTTATATTTTCTATTTCTTCCTGTTTCAGTCTCAGAAGGTTGTGCTTTTCTTAGAATTTGTCTTTTTCTTCCAGGTTGTCCATTTTATTGGCATACCGTTGCTTGTAGTAATCTCTTATGATCATTTGTATTTCTGCAGTGTCAGTTGTTACTTCTCCATTTTCATTTCTGATTCTGTTGATTTGAGTCTTCTCCCTTTTTTTCTTGATGAGTCTGGCTAATGGTTTATCCATTTTGTTTATCTTTTCAAAGAACCAGATTTTAGTTTTATTGATCTTTGCTATTGTTTTCTTTGTTTCTATTTCATTTATTTCTGCTCAGATCTTTATGATTTCTGTCCTTCTGCTAACTTTGGTGTCACTTTTGTTCTTCTTTCTCTAATCGTTTTAGGTCTAAGGTTAGGTTGTTTATTTGAGATGTTTCTTGTTTCTTGAGGTAGAACTGTATTGCTATAAATTTCCCTCTTAGAACTGCTTTTGCTGCACCCCATAGGTTTGGGCCATCGTGTTTTCATTGTCATTTGTTTCTAGGTATTTTTTTATTTCCTCTTTGATTTATTCAGTGATCTCTTGGTTATTTAGTAGTGTATTGTTTAGCCTCCATGTGTTTGTAGTTTTTACAGTTTTTTTTCCTCTAATCGATACATAGTCTCATAGCGTTGTGGTCGGAAAAGACACTTGATACGATTTCAATTTTCCTAAATTTACCAAGGCTTGATTTGTGACCCAAGATATGATCTATCCTGGAGAATGTTCCATGAGCACTTGAGAAGAAAGTGTATTCTGTTGTTTTTGGATCGAATGTCCTATAAGTGTCAGTTAAGTCCATTTTGTTTAATGTATCATTTAAAGCTTGTGTTTCCTTATTTATTTTCAGGTTGGTTGGTCTGTCCATTGGTGAAAGTGGGTTGTTAAAGTCCTCCACTATTATGGTTTTTCTGTTGATTTCCTCTTTTATAGCTGTTAGCAGTTGCCTTATGTATTGACGTGCTCCTATGTTGGGTGCATATATATTTATAATTGTTATATCTTCTTCTTGGATTGATCCCTTGATCATTATGTAGTATCCTTCTTTTTCTCTTGTAATAGTCTTTATTTTAAAGTGTATTTTGTCTGATATGAGAATTGCTACTCCAGCTTTCTTTTGATTTCCATTTTCATGGAATATCTTTTTCCACCCCATCACTTTCAGTGTGTATGTGTCCCTAGGTCTGAAGAGTGTCTCTTGTAGACAGCATATATACGGGTCTTGTTTTTATATCCATTCAGCCAGCCTGTGTCTTTGGTTGGAGCATTTAATCCATTTACATTTAAGGTAATTATCGATATGAAATATGAATATTCCTAGTACCATTTTCTTCATTGTTTTGTTATTGTAGGTCTTTTCCTTCTCTTGTGTTTCCTGCCTAGGGAAGTTCCTTTAGCGTTTGTTATAAAGCTGGTTTGGTGGTGCTGAATTCTCTTAGCTTTTGCTTGCCTGTAAAGGTTTTAATTTCTCCGTCAAACCTGAATGAGATCCTGCTGGGTAGAGTAATCTTGGTTGTAGGTTTTTCCCTTTCATCACTTTAAATATGTCCTGCCAGTCCCTTCTGGCTTGCAGAGTTTCTGCTGAAAGATCAACTGTTAACCTTGTGGGGATTCCCGTGTATGTTATTTGTTGCTTTTCCCTTGCTGCTTTTAATATTTTTCTTTGTATTTAATTTTTGATATTTTGATTAATATGTGTCCTGACGTGTTTCTCCTTGGATTTATCCTGTACGGGACTCTCAGCGCTTCCTGGACTTGATTGACTATTTCCTTTCCTATTTTGGCGACGTTTTCAACTATAATCTCTTCAAATATTTTCTCAGTCCCTTTCTTTTTCTACTCTTCTTCTGGGACCCCTATAATTTGAATGTTGGTGTGTTTAATGTTGTCCCAGAGGTCTCTGAGACTGTCCCCAGTTCTTTTCATTCTTTTTTCTTTATTCTGCTCTGTGGTAGTTACCTCCACTATTTTATCTTCCAGGTTACTTATGTGTTCTTCTGCCTCAGTTATTCTGCTATTGATTCCTTCTAGAGAATTTTTAATTTCATTTATTGTGTTGTTCATCATTGTTTGTTTGCTCTTTAGTTCTTCTAGGTCGTTATTAAACATTTCTTGTATTTTCTCCATTCTATTTCCAAGATTTTGGATCATCTTTACTATCATTACTCTGGATTGTTTTTCATGTAGTCTTCCTATTTCCTCTTCATTTGTTTGGTCCGGTGGGTTTTTATCTTGCTCCTTCATCTGCTGTGTATTTCTCTGTCTTCTCATTTTGCTTAACTTACTGTCTTTGGGGTCTCCTTTTCACAGGCTGCAGGTTCATAGATCCTGTTGTTTTTGGTGTCTGCCCCCAGTGGGTAAGGTTGGTTAAGTGGGTTGTGTAGACTTCCTGGTGGATGGGACTGGTGCCTGTGTTCTGGTGGTTAAGACTGGATCTTGTCTTTCTTGTGGGCAGGACCGCATCCAGTGGGGTGTTTTGGGATGTCTGTGAACTTAGTATGATTTTAGGCGGCCTCTTTGCTAATGGGTGGTGTTGTGTTCCTGTCTTGCTAGTTGTTTGGCATGGGGTGTGCAGCACTGGAGCTTGCTGGTCGTTGAGTGGAGCTGGGTCTTATCATTGAGACAGAGATCTCTGGGAGAGCTCTTGCCAATTGATATTATGTGGGGCCAGGAGGTCTCTGGTGGTCCAATGTCCTGAACTTGGCTTTCCCACCTCAGAGGCTCAGGCCTGATACCAGGCTGAAGCACCAAGACCCTGTCAGCCACACGGCTCAAGTCACCTTTGCCAGAAGAAGCCTTCTTTCCGCTGTCCTATCAAGGAAGCCAGTCAGGGGGCTTCCCTGGTGGTGCAGTGTTTGGGAGTCCGCCTGCCGATGCAGGGGACGTGGGTTTGTGCTCCGGTCCGGGAGGGTCCCACATGCCGCGGAGCGGCTGGGCCCATGAGCCATGGCCGCTGGGTCTGCGCGTCCGGAGCCTGTGCTCTGCAGCGGGAGAGGCCACAACAGTGACAGGCCCGCGTACCGCCAGAAAAAAAAAAAAAAAAAAATGGAAACCAGCCATTCCCAGATTAGGAAAAAAATCTTTACACCCGTGGCCCAAATGAATATTTTTTTTTAAACTAAAGTCATTCTTTTAAAAAATATATATAATTTATTTTTTTGGCCACACAGCACAGCTTGCAGGATCTTAGTTCCCAGCCAGGGATTGAACCTGTGACCCCTGCAGTGAAAGTCCACTGGACTGCCAGGTAATTTCCCCCAATGCATATTTAAAACTAGAGTTTCTGCAAAGAATTCCTGC